>NC_090290.1:53652752-53956502 GCF_037392515.1 Haliotis asinina | reverse complement strand
TATATGCGAATTTCAAGATATATGATGATATGTTGCTTGCTTGTTGTTACTGAACTAGACAATCCAGTGATTGACATCACGGACATACATTTATCAAACGGGTACAGTGACAATTCAGTCAAGTCAGTACGCCTGGCCAACCGATCCCGTATCCATCCGAAGACAAGTCTTGAACAGAGATCTGAAGAGGCGTGAAGAATACGTACAATGGCGTGAGTAGATTTCGTCAAGGCCGGAAGGGCATCCGGAAATGTCAACGTTTCTTTGTGGGAGATGTGTGTCATCACAGATGTCACAAAAAGGCAGGAAGAAGAAATCTTATTTTGTCTCAAAGATATCCGTTCGTTTGACTCTCCATATTGATATACCATTCGAACGATTTAGTGGACCTGATTCAGATTCGGAAAATCCAGACTTGCTTCATTTAAGGCTGTAGCACCGCAGAGAGGGTTTGGCAGTAGGGAAAATAATATAGAGAAAAAAATACTAAGCGTCTTGGTAAAAAACAGATGTCTCTCACCACCCTGGTGATTCCATTATCAAAATCACATGCCACGTGCGTCATCCGCTGAAACAGGTAACGCTTGTCATGGTTGTGTCTTGACCGTCGTGATGACAAAGTCAAGTCATAGGTGCAAGTGCTATGGTAATGATTCGGCAAGCGAGACTCTAAGTCATGGTTTCGTAGCGAGATTGATCGCCCAAAGCACGGGACATACACTTTGATCCGGCTACACAATAATGTCAGTAGAATTACCCCGGAAGTGCACGCGGTCGTCATATATGTCACACGTGACAGGTTCCCGCCCTTTGTGACACGCCCCCTAGTGGCATGACACAAACCACACCATGTTGTGATGACTGGGAATGTTGGTGAGTGTTTGCCAGATTACAATATTCAGAGATAGTAGAAGATAATCCATTATCTCAACATCACTCAACACCTCCATGTAATCATATAAAAATATTTAAAACAGCTCATGCAATACTGTATAATTAAAGCTGAAAATGACGAGTGTATGATTGTTAAATTTCAATGTAGTTCGATCCAACTCCTCTTTCGACGCAGTTTCGGACCAGAATGGAATTAAGACTTGGCGCGTTTGAAGAAGCACCAATGGCCCGACCTTGTAAATGAGAGTTAAAGTGGACCTGGTAAGAAAACAGTGTGCAGTATCTTTGTGGCGACGGGAACACGTGGTGCCCAAGTAGAAAAAGAACACAAAGTTTTCACACAAAGGTGGTGCTGAGTAAAAATAGAACTCCACAATGGGTTTAAGAGGCATATTATAGAGACAGTAACACATAAAAAAGTTCCTGTGTGCGAGCTATCAGTTACACGTGGTAAAGCACGTGGACCCAGTAAAACAGTAAAACGAAACCCACTTCCATGGGGCCAGAGGCCATGTAATAGATGTGATACATGTATATAGATAGCTAGTACATGTATATGGTCTCTGATGAGACTTTCTGCTAGAAATGACAGCCACTACTCTGACTACGTACAATAGATAAACACCAGGGCCCAGATTTTCGAGGCTCTCTTAGCGCTAAGATAGTCGTAAGTGCCATACATTAACATTAACTTACGACTATCTTAGCGCTAAGAGCGCTTCGAAAATCTGGGCCATGGCTAGCTAGTCTCGAAACGTTCGTAGCCCTAACAACGTCTTAAGCCCATTCTTAACATGTTAGCTACCATTAAAGTTAAGAACCTAAGTCCAATGCATTCCAGTATGGTTGCAGTGAATGCAACCACATACATGAACCACCTCAGCTAACGCCAATGTCTCCTAGTGTAGTGGCCAAACCCCGGGAGGGTAGATCAGTTCGATCCCATGGACGCGTAATTTCAAAACGGTTTCAAGAAGCACATGTTGTTGCCCTGGCTGCGCTCGGTCTGAGGGTATTGAACAAGGATTGGGTGGCTAAGGGTCAGTGTATTGTGAGTGAGTACACTATTAATGTTAAATAGTGTGGGAGAACACTGCAAAACTCCACAAGCAGTTGTCTTACCCTTTCGCCCCTACCACCCGGGCATGTACACACCATATCACACGCGCGCCCGCGCACGCCCTCACGCCCGGACACTCACACACACTCGCTCACCACAAACCATACATACCAGACCACACATGTAAATTCGACGCCGTGCCCCTGTACCCCCCTTCCTATCTCTCTCTACATATAAATACCACGGCTGCCAAGTGGAATTTGCAGGAATAGATTCGGAATACATTTGCCTATGTTATCGGACACGTTTGTGTTTCTATCGTGGTCGTCCGTAACATCGGTAAATATTACCAGGCGACGCCATTGATTAAAAAACGCCTCCATTGACAGCAACTACGTCTCCTCATAACAACGCCCACTACCGCCCACAACTTCAGACAAATCACACATTACCTGTACATTGCAAACAGCACCAGCAGCTTAATGACAGACCAAGTGATATTAAATCACAACTTATTACCTCCATGGGAACCATTAAAGTTTTGTTTCTTCTCACATGAGAATCAATTCTTTCTTCGTTATGGAAATATACTCTCCTGTAATTGCCTGATGACGGGAAATCATTTAGCAAGTGGCTTGTGACTGCATTCAGACTGTGCCTATCGGTTCCATTTTGTTGGCTATTTTGTTGTCATAGTTTACTTCTGGCTTCTGCATGGAGTTCATTGGTGTTGGTCTGACACTTACAAGGTCCAGGGTAGAATAGGCCTTCAGCAACCCATGCTTGCCATAAAAGGCAACTATGCTTGTCATGAGAGGCCACTAACGGGATCAGGTGGTCAGGCTCACTGTCATGATTGACACATGTCATCGGTTCCCAATTGCGCCGATCGATGTTCAAGCAGTTGATCAGTGGATTGTCTTGTCCAGACTCGATTATGTACAGACTGCTGTCATATAGCTAGAATATTGCTGAGTGCTCACTCACTCACTGTGACACTTACTAGTAGATACATATTAAGATATCTTGCCTCCAAGCCTTCAGCGGCGGTGGGGTAGCCTAGTGGTTAAAGCATTCGCTCGTCAAACCGAACACCTGAGTTCGATTTCTCACATGGGTACAATGTAAGAAGCCCATTTCTGGTGTCCCTCACCGTGATATTGCTTGACTGTTTCTAAAAGCGGCATAAAGCCCAAATCACTCACTCTCCCCTAGCTTTCATTCGCCTGATAAAGGAGTAAACATATGACCCCGAAGCAACGTGTCAGAAGTCATGCGTAATCATAAATCTTATCTATGTCACTTCTAAATTAGATAAAAATAGTTTAATTGCTGTGTTTATTTGATAGTGTCTTATCTAAGAGCTACGCGGTGGTCAGTGGTCAATCGTTTGGACCAGACAAACCAATGATTGATATATAAAGAATGCTTCAAGCCGTATGTGATATGATCAGCCACGTCACCAATCCCGGCCAAACGATTCATTAAGGCATGGCATTGTTTTGCAATTATCCTGACCCGGAATCCCATTGTAGGTCTTGGTTTTGTGAAAGAGAAACTATTGTTAATACATCATATGTTGAACTTCTTGTTTTTAATGTACTAAAAATTGTTTCATGATCTGGGTCATTGACATGGTTACACACGTCCTCGGCCCTGGCAGAATCACGGATCGAGTACAGTGGAAACTGACCGCAGAAAATGTTTGACCAGTAAGCGCCAGGACGGGTGAGCTATCTCGACATCAGCGTGTGTGATCGTATTAGTGTGCCATCATTACCCGAAGGCGTATCGCAGTGCTGACACTTTTAATAACTATTGCCTTGTCTGTTTTCACGTTTCACCGATTTGATGCTGATGTAAGACACAATATCTGTCGGTAGCGAGAAAAAGTAAATCAGACATTCTGTTGACGTTTGGATGAAGAAAAATAACAAAAAAGCCAGCGAGGGCAGGAACTGAATGAAATATCCGACACAGTCATAAATGCGCAATCCAAAGTGGGGACGTTTGGACAAGTAGGTCATCGGAACCCCATTCATGTCTTAAGGGCAGGTTATCACAGTATTTGACCTAACAGCCAGAAACTAGAGACCATGTTAGTGGAAAAAGCAGCAGTTGGAACAGCTTGATGATTACCTTTATGAAACGGGGGATACTAGGCTAGTAGCACTTGTCGACATCGTCACTCACACATACCCAAATCTTACCTAACACCTTCGATGCTATGTGTGAACAAAGATGACAAGAATTTTTATGGATGATCAACTTCTTTATTGCAGGGTAGCGACGTTTCGGTATAGATTCTTATACCGTTTTCAAGCGTGTGGGGAATGGCAGGGGGGGGGGGGTACAATATATATACAGCAGAGATGAGCATGTGATGACAATACAACAATAACAGGATAACAATAACTATTTGAGGTAACAATACATTAGAGAAGTGTTGAGGTAAGCTGATTAAGGACTGAAGCCAGCGGGTGAGTTGACAGAAGCCAGAGTGAGATGAGTGGATTAATTGGTGGAAGCCAGGGTGAGTTGAGTGGATAAATTGAGACTGGGGGCCAGAGTGGGTTGATTAATTAGTGTTAATGTATGGTAGTGAGATGCGTATGGGAGCGGGATCAGGCTTGGTAGTAGTGGGTTTGGGAGGTGGGTTGACAGTGGAGTTAATGACACGGTTAACAAGTTGGGGAGGGTAGTTGTTTAGTTGAGTGAAGACATGCTTGAGATGGTTTAGTTTACTACCAAGCCTGATCCCGCTCCCATACGCATCTCACTACCATACACCGGCAAAACATCACACCACATCAGTCGCCTACTCAAGCAACAAGCAGGCATTGACACCTACTTTACAACAGGAACACCCCTCAAAACAATCATTAAGGCCAGCGGTAGGAAACACAGTACACAACAACAACAACCTAAAGGCGTCATCTACAACATCAGCTGCAGCTGCGGCAGCAACTACATTGGGGAAACATCCAGACTACTCAACATACGCATCAAAGAACACAAAACCTCCACAAACAAAGGTGACACAAAATCAGCCATTTCGGAACACATCACCAAATTTCCTGACCACAACATTAACTGGGACACTGTCACAACACTTGCTAGCAACAAACATGACTTCAAACAACGCAAACTTGCTGAAGCAGTACAAATCCGCAGACACAACCCAACAATCAACAGGGATCAAGGCGTCTTTGTCTCTCCGGCATTCAGCTGCATCATTAACACTAATTAATCAACCCACTCTGGCCCCCAGTCTCAATTTATCCACTCAACTCACCCTGGCTTCCACCAATTAATCCACTCATCTCACTCTGGCTTCTGTCAACTCACCCGCTGGCTTCAGTCCTTAATCAGCTTACCTCAACACTTCTCTAATGTATTGTTACCTCAAATAGTTATTGTTATCCTGTTATTGTTGTATTGTCATCACATGCTCATCTCTGCTGTATATATATTGTACCCCCCCCCCCGCCCTGCCATTCCCCACACGCTTGAAAACGGTATAAGAATCTATACCGAAACGTCGCTACCCTGCAATAAAGAAGTTGATCATCCATAAAAAATCTTGTCATCTTTATCTCAGCAACTTCTAGAATGCCTCTCAAACAGTTTATGTGTGAACATATTAACAAGATAGTGCGTGTTATGACCTGATTTCAATGTTTTCCCTGTCTGCATACCATTGCTCACGGGATTCATGAGATAACCCCCAGAACGTTGAACTGAACGCCTCCCCAAGAAAACCTAGTGCCATCACTATTTGATACTGCTTGTTATAGTGTCTACTTCAGGACAGCCATGTCCGAATATTTCTAAAGACCAAAAACTATGTAGCCTGGCCATTTGATATTAAGTTATCATTATTCAATCTGCATTTTTAATCTTTATCACTACAGCAGAGTGTTTGGTCAGCTACCCTGTTCCTATTTGTCACTCCCATCAATTACCGTATATGAATGTGTCTGTCATCACATCAACTGTAAGGAAGTGTTATTGTTTCTCTATCTATCCATTGTTGAATCTTTGCCTGTCCATTGTTGTTAAAAACTATATATATATGTATGCTCACATCTATGCTGAGAGTGAGTGTGGAATCCGGTATTCCGACTGTCTGTGTAGGGACGACCGCGAGCAGGATTATGCCGCTCGCAGGAAAGGCCCCGGGGTAGAGCTGAAAGTACACGTACCTCATTCATGTATACTTGAAGCAACCAAAGAAGTTTGATCTTGTAGACTCGACTTGTAGCACGGAACTTGTAGACTCGACTTGTAGCACGGAACTTGTAGACTCGACTTGTAGCACGGAACTTGTAGACTCGACTTGTAGCACGGAACTTGTAGAATCGACTTGTGGCACGGAACTTGTAGACTCGACTTGTAGCACGGAACTTGTAGACTCGACTTGTAGCACGGAACTTGTAGACTCGACTTGTAGCACGGAACTTGTAGACTCGACTTGTAGCACGGAACTTGTAGACTCGACTTGTAGCACGGAACTTGTAGACTCGACTTGTAGCACGGAACTTGTAGACTCGACTTGTAGCACGGAACTTGTAGAATCGACTTGTAGCACGGAACTTGTAGACTCGACTTGTAGCACGGGTTTATCAAGATTGTAGAACAGAACTTGTCATATTTGTTTATCTGTGTCGTCCTTCTCTTTAAAATCAGATACACGCACTAATTCTCCCTTTCCCTCAAAACTATAGATATGATAACAGGAAGTGGAACTGAGTACATAAATCTGATTGAGATTGTCTGAGTCGGGGTTTATCTCTGTGGAATCATAGGTTTGTGCAATTGCCAGTTCAGTGAAATGGTAGAGAAGAAGTTTCAGCGGTTTGGGAAGGAAGATCAGAAACTAGAACCCTGAGATTTTGTTGTATGCCGGTTAGGACTGTAGACTTTCAAAACGTGTCTCTAGCAGCTATCTGCTGTGATTTCACGTAGTTTTGAAAGTTTTACAAAAATGTAAGTGATTTGAGTCGTGATTTTACAAACAGAGGCAGTTGATAGTTTATTTCCCGATTAAGGTCACAGACCTCAATAGGACGTACTATATATACACTTGCATATGTTAAGAATGTATTGAAGTTACTAGCATGTTGCATGACTGCCAAGCATATCTTTATCCACAAACGACCGTATTACTGTGACACTGGACAAAGTGTTCTCATTTTTATACGAGGCCCCGATAAGATTCGAGATAGGGTTAATATGCTGTTAAATCACGAGATCCCGACAGAGGGGGAAAGTTGGGGATATTGTATTGTTATATCAGAAGAGCCATCAAACGAAAGTTTTGTGACACAACAGAGAGTTAAGTATAGCAGTGATGTATTGTAAACAAATGCCTTTGTGTGACCTCTAACTTAATTGACGGAGGTATTTGGACTCCCACACTGCATGTTGAGACACAACCATGGCCAGTAACGAATATTACAACCTTGTACGTTGTCTGTAGTAAACAGGCAGCGGGCACATCCTGGACTAGAGAGTCTAGATGACTAGAGAGGGATGGCTTGGCTGACAAGAAGAACAATTAATCTTAAATTTTGTTGTGTAATAACACTAGATGAACATAGCAAGCAATGTCAAGCCATGTAGGGAATGTCAGACAGGGGTGAGTTCGGACTGCTTGAGAAGGGAGTGAGTTGAAGCTGTTAGACAAAGGTGACTGCTTGAGAAGGGAGTGAGTTGAAGCTGTTAGACAAGGGTGACTGATGGAGAAGGGAGTGAGTTGAAGCTGTTAGACAAGGGTGACTGCTTGAGAAGGGAGTGAGTTGAAGCTGTTAGACAAGGGTGACTGATGGAGAAGGGAGTGAGTTGAAGCTGTTAGACAAGGGTGACTGATGGAGAAGGGAGTAAGTTGAGGTCGTTAGACAAGGGTAGGTTCGAGCTGTTGGAGAAAAGAGTTAGTTGAGGATATTAGACAAGGGTGAGTTCGAGCTGCTAGAGATGGGAGTGAGTTGAAGCTTTTGGACAAGGGTGAGTTCGGGCTACTTGAGTACGTGTTTCTACGGTAGGAAGTGAGTTGAGGCTACAAGAGAAAGATGAGTATGGGCTATCAGAGCAGGGTGATTTCGGGATGTTAAAGAAGGTGGTAAGTAAAGACTGATCGAAAAAAGGGGTGTATATGTTACAGCAGATCAGTCATTTCGCGTAATTTTTGTAACAACAATCAATATATTGCAGTCATTTCATGAAGTTTAACTTCATCTATATGTGGTGGACAAGGGTTTATGACGTGAAGCTGCTCTGGACACATTAAGTCTCAAGCAAACAGGCGTAAATGCTTCAAAGCCAAGCTGAAGTGCAACAGTCGCTGCCAAAATTGTTTTAACTGTAAGTCACGACAAGAGATGTTGAAATTGTGATGCGCTTTCGTAAATTAAGTTACTAAATGAAATTTCGTGAAATGACTGAAGTACATTGTTTGTTGTTACACAAGCTGATGCGAAGTGGCTGACTCTCACAGTCATTTCACAAACTGACTGTAACATATACAGGCTGCTAGAGACTTGGATTATTTCATAAAGATGAGCTCTGTCAGAGAGACTCGGAGAGAAAGTTTCAAATATGTCCAGGCCCTTATGGCCTTCAGTAAATTATCGGTCAATTATTTTTCAACTGGAATGTTTCCCTTGTTTTTCTTTATTAACGTTCGGGACTCATCCATGATCTATCATGTTACAACTCACAGTTTCACTTCCTGGTATTTCTGCGATCTGGCGTAGGAATGTCATCACCAGTCTAACAAATTATAGACACTCCCCTGTGTCCCATAGGCGTCCCTTGATTTTGTAGGAACAGTGTGAAACTGTGTGCATTGTAGTCTGTTTTGTTTTTATTGGTTTGATGTTAACTAAATGGGCCTGTAGATTTCGTTCAGGGCCTGTAGATTATAAAGCCTGCAGGTAGCAGTAGGACCTGATGGCCAACTGCTAAATGAAAGTATTGCAAACACTGCTTTAATCACTACACCACCCAACTATCCTTTACTTCCACATAGCCATGCCTATGATGAAAGACCGGAACAGCAACATTCTACAGTGTAATAAGGTTGTGTTTGTACGCTGCACGAGTACACCACGTGAGTCGCGTGAATAGTATTGTGTGTGACGTGGACGGTTGCATCAGGTGACGGGAGTGGCCGGAATGGCGTCAACGCCTTTCCGAGTTTTTGTATCTTCTGGCGTTAGCCGACAAGGCGGAATATCTTAGCGTGTCCACTGTTGATAAAGTACGTCCATAATCTATTTTAAAATATTCATGATTGTCGAGGAATAACACATTCACGTCTAAAATCAAAGAGTCTTCTATGACTGTCTGAACAAAGTTTGTAATTTGTTTGCTTCTCTTAGTATTCAGTTGAAGGGATTTGTGAGCAAGTTACTATATTACCAAGAGTAATCCGGAAGCTGTTCGGACAGTCCAGACACAATATACATAGATAAGGTGGAAGGTGCGTGCTTTGTTACATTAAAACCAGCAGTCTGAAAAGATCGTTATTTCATACCATGAATATCTACTGTGTCTTCCCTGCAACCAATGATGGTTGTAAGAGACGACAAAACTGATTGGGATGCCAAACAAACAAACAAACAAACAAACAAACAAACAAACAAACAGTAGACTAGAAACAATGGATATGACGGAGTGTGGGAATGATCATCGTAAACCCTTCCCGATAACCTTAGTTTTGCGTATGTATGAAATAAATATACTTCATGTTTCTATGTACAATTCGAAGTTTGACATTTTGATAATTGTATTTGTTCAAAACAGGTGCGCACATTCCCATTAAATCCTACGTTGTGCCATTCCATCCTGATGATATTCTATCTATGTTGAGGGAAGTAGCTGGACGGAGATTGTGAATACCTGACAACTGACCACGTTTAACGAAGGTCTTGCTGGTCAGCGTGGTCGCGTGTCGCACCTGGCCGATGTTCTGACATTGACAAATTACTGTATGCCAGTCACTTTATATTCCACGCGTCGTCCCTTACACAGCACGTGCGGGTGCTATAGACATCAATATCATTGTTGACAGGGGCTATTTGTAATTGTCATATCGCCCAATTAGAGTTTAATCCGCCAGACAGAAACAGGATGTGAATTGTTATGAATAATAACCCCTGACAACATAAGCTGCAAAGTTTAAGCTACTTACTTAGACGCCCAGTGCAACCAGCTTCAGTCTGAGTCACCTGTATTGTCAATGTTCAATTGGTACAGAGTTATGCCCCCTTGCAGTTCGAGAATTCGTTGAACGAGGTTATTATTCCAGATGTAGAACACGTCTCTCTGACTGCAGCATGCATTTACGCTGACCCACTTTGGTATTCACAAACCCATATTATTCACAAAGCCATATATTCACAAACCCATATGCTTAACTTACAAGTGGTTGGTTCCTATGTACACGTAATGGCCACGCCCACAACAATGCCTCAAGGCACATGTAAGGCCTGATCATTACAACAGACTTATAATCCACAAAGGTTCTTGATCTAAATAGCCTACTGTTGTTGCCAAAGAATCAAAGATTACCTTCAGTCTACTTGTCAATAAACACACAAACCACAAGGGTCCAAGTCCTGAAGCCAGTGCTCTACCTGACATGTTGACAACTCCGTAGGACAGCTCAGGTCAGAACCTGTGAGACGTGTTTACGTCTAAATCCGTGAAACACCCACTGAGATCCATATCCTCACTGATATCTGATCACAATCATGTTCACATCCTCTGGGGAATAATTTACCCTTTTCGACTCAGTCACATCGCAATATCACTCATTCAGTTCCAGCTGTAAGGTTTAGAAAAGTCCCCAGGACATCGTTTCTGGTAGCGCCTCAATTTCCATGCTTCCCCGCTTCGTTTGACCGGCCCCCCCCCCCTTCTGTCAATGGTTTCATTATCCAGACTTAATAGCGTCTTCTTATTCTACCCAGTATCCTCTCTACTCTTTACCCTTAATACCCTGTATGCCTTATCCCGTATTTCTTGTGTGCTTTACCTGTATTCCTTGTGTGTTTTACCCTTAATACCATGCATGCCATATCCCGTGCTTCGTGTGTGCTTTATCCCGTATTCCCTGTGTGTTTTACCCCCTATTCCCTGTGTGCTTTATCCCGTTTTCCTTGTGTGCTTTCCCCGTATTTCTTGTGTGCTTTATCCCTGTTCCCTGCTCTGTACAGTATTTCCTGTATGCTTTATTAATTTCATAACAGAACACATGTATTCAGACGGCGAAATCCTAAGCAATGTCGTTTTTGTGTTATTGTCAGCTGTGCACTTACATATATTGTAAATTGATGTAAATGTGTAGATTAAGGATTGTATTACACTGCGTACTCTCGATAACTATATACTTTATCGGTTCTACTGCCCATACATTGAATATATACGCCGTGATTATCAGCCAGACAGGTGCTCGATATTAATCACCAAATAAGTTGATCACATGACCATGTTGGTGGTCACATGACACGACAGGTGGCAAACAGTGTCATGTCAAGCTGTTCGCTGCCGTCGTGTCTATTTTGTCGAAGTGCAATCACGTTTTCAGTCTGACCTAAATATACTGATGTACCATGAAATAAGCTTTATATATATACATATACCTGTAGTAGTTGTGGAAAAAAAGTTTTAAAAATATTGACGGCACACGGTGAGCTGAGTGTAGTGAATTTGGGAAAAGGGGCTCAACGTTACGATCAATATTATTGCAAATGTGTGTATGTGTGTCAGTGCAGTTCAGGACAGTGTGAGTGGATGAATTTAGTTTTAAGCGTGTATACAGAGCTCATCTTTATGAAATAATCACCATATCGTCACTCCCTTCTCTGGCAACCTTCTCAGCAGTCCGACCTCACCCCTGTCTAACAACCTCAACTTGTGGCAAGTATCACAAGCAGGGTTCAATGACCTTTGGGATAAGTAAATACCTGCCGTGATCAGGTAGATTGTTGTTTGAGCGGAAAGTGGTGAATACAAATTTAGTCCACGGCAACTTTTAGTGGAAAGGAGCTTTCTGGTTCACAGCTTCGAACGGAGCCATATTTTCGCAAAATATGCAGTTCCCGGTATTATAATGATTAGCAACAACAAATTTGGAGCCCTGTGAGCTGAAATCTTTTCCATTTCAAAATATGATGAAATAAACTACTGAACTAATACTGACCACCCAGATATTCGTCTATCACGATCGTCTTCAGCTCCACCTTCCCACCATCTTTAAACCCTAACCAACACAGATATAACGGATGTGATACCGTTTTCTGGTGTTGTTCTAGTGTCTTCACACTGTAAGTCCCTCTCGGTTAGTGTTTGATCACTGTGTGCTCAAGTTTGACCATTTCCAAAAGGCAATAGAGCCCTGCTTATTTCACCGATATTTGCTCAAACGCCTCACGTTATTTATGTGTGGATATGCTTCTACGGCATCGAGTAATTTCCATGCTTAAATATTTGACTAGTACTCTGTTCTAGACTCAGAACTTACAAATCAATCCTTGTATCACCCTGTTTGTAGAACGTAAGACGTTATTTCCAAGATAAAAAAATTCTTTCTGTTGTTCTGCAACTCGCTCACCCACTGTGTGTGGGAATATGAACGGTTTCCTATGATATTTACCTTCCTCTGTATCATCACGTCTCTCATCACCCCCAAAACTTTAAGTGTCTTCTTCCACTTCAGACCGTAAACGACGCGTGCTGTAATGACCTTTTGAAGGCTCTCATCTGTATTCTATAGAGTTCGAGCAGATGCTGATACAGAGGCAGCAATAATAATTGACCTCATCTGGTAAACAAGTATTGGAAAACATCTACTTAAAGCAGCTCACATTAAACACCAATCTGTCTTGTACCGGTCTCATCTATCACAGACACGAATTGACAGAGAGCACCAAGGTCGCAGTTTTAGTTAACACCTAACTAATGACTTCACCATAAATCATGCTCGAGGTTGTTAATTCTAAATTCGGCAGAAGCTAGGCGCCATGATACGCTATGTTTTTTAATATGATATTATTTGCAAGAACACTCCACCCATCCTTTAAATTAGAGCTTGTAAACTGATCCCTCAAGATATAATTATATTCTGTTTTTCTTGAGTTAAAAATTGCCTTCTCCGAAGGTCGTGGTACCTAACGTGTGCATGGTGACTCATTTTGTGCCAAACTTGCATTGCCATACAATAAGTTAAATTTTTTGCTGACGCACTGAACCCCCTAATATGGCGGACGAAATAATGATCAAAATCGGTGTGATCCTTGGACTCGAACGCACGACCAGCTGACCACTCAGTTACTCATGTATACTGCCAAGGTTGTCACCCCTTGCCATATATTATGAAAAGAAATAATGGTATTATCCAGCGAATTTGTTTGTCCCCCTACATTTCCCTCACAAGTTCAAGGCTGATTTTACCCGTGAATATCAGGGTTAGAACTGGTGTTCAGGACCCCAAGCTCCTAAGAAGCAGCTAACGGGATCAGGTGGTCGGGCTCTCTTACTTGGTTGACATATGTATATCCCATTTGTATAGATCGATGCCCATGCTGTTGATCACTGGTTTGTCTGGTCCAGACACGGCTACTTACCGACCGCTGTCACACAGCTAGAATATTTCCGGGTTTGGCGTTATCCAACAAACAAATCAAAACTGCACTTTACCATGGAAGTAATCGGTGGGTATCCCATTTAAGCAATAAAAGTAGTGATGAAATGTAACTAAGTGGAACATGACCCTATACTTTCCGACAGAAGAAGACAAGATCATTTCACGCATTTCAGATTACATGTCGCTCGATGACGTGGCTGCTTAATTATGTGTTAAGTCTCTGGGTTCTTTGACTTGTATGTGCAGCATGGCTTGATGGTTGGTATTGCAAACGGCTAAAATAACATAATTCATTGTCACACGCACTATATCTTATATGTGTGGTTATATAATAATATTATCCACCCGTGTATTTTCACTGACAGAGTTAAACATTATTTTAATAACGGTCACAGACCTTGTGCTATAGCTCATGGGCGGTTATATTTATAGTATATACCACAAGTATTGGTATTTATGAGCTCTACACGATGATAGAAAAAATCCCCGCCGTAACACAATGAACTATCAAACAATATACAGAGTTATGCCTAACGGTCTACCAGAGAAGAGAATCAGTGTAATTACGTATGGAAACAATCGTTAATCGAATAAAAACGGCGTAAAACTAAGCTCACTCGGTGAAAATCCGGATCAACTCCTATCAACAGCTCTCTGTTCTGATGAGCAGTAGTGTAGCCGTGTGGTCTTTTGACGCGCCGATGACGCAACTCCGATGCATTTTGTGAAGCTCTTTTCGGGTGTTCACCTCCCAAATCCGTTACATGGTTGTGTAATGTAATATAACTAACATCGGCGTAAAACAATATCCACCCACACCTTACAGGTATAAACGAACCAAAAACATCGATAGCATCTGATTGTGACGTAAAGTTAGATCCCGTGCTTCAAATACTCAATAACACCCGGAAATTGGCCAACACATGATGTTGATCGACATTGTAAACACAAAAGAAAACCAAAGGGGTTTTACTATCTGCACTCGTTTACATCGAGTACGGGTACAGCAGTGAAGTGTCATCAGCTGGCCGTTTCAGCTGGTTCTCATGGTAGCATCTGGAGTTGCTCATTTGTGACGTCATTCTAACTTTACGTCACAATATGATTTGAATGACGTCACCACTGTTGATGACACAACAAAACAATTGTTTACGTGTCAATACGCGGTGAATAGTCTTTCAGTTTCCGGGAATCTAATACCATTTAATCATGTTTTTCAACCAATCAGATTACAGAACACAGTAACTTTTGGTTTACAATATTGAACAAACAACTGGAAAACAACAGACAGGTTGAATGCCAATGTTTGTAACGTGTGATAATGACAATGACCTTATGAGTCACTTAACAACTTCCTGGCAATAATCAGACTGCATACTACCACTTGAATTGTTGTTGTTGGTGTTCCGATTCTTTTGGAAAACAATATGCGACTGGAAGAGTGACTGAGTGAGTGAGTTTAGTTTTACGCCGCACTCAGCAATATTCCAGCTATATCATGTCGGTAAATAATCGAGTCTGGACCATACCATCCAGTGATCAACAGCATGAGCATCGACCTGTGCAATTGGGAAATGATGACATGAGTCAACCAAGTTAGTGAGCCTGACCACCCGATCACGTTAGTCGCCTCTTACGACAAGCATAGTTGTCTTTTATGGCAAGCATGGGTTGCTGAAGGCCTATTTTACCCCCGATCCTTCATGCGTCACTATTGGAAGAAACGGATGAAGACTTATACTACATAGAAGATGCCGATGCACGCCTTCGTGTTATATTTCATGTTTGAATATTAATATCGTTGATGTCAATAGGACACGTATTATTTCTCTGACAGAGCACGCCGGACACCTTTGCCTACGAGATCCAGCATGTCCAGTTAACAATGACATTCATATTGATTATTTCATATCCTGAGGCAAAAGCATTTTTTCCAGTATCTAATTTCATTAAAAACGCTCGCTTCAGTTATGCACTGACTGAAAACTGACATCTGGTAAAAAGAGAAAAAGTTGTTTATTTAAAAGTCGACCATTATCTTACTGAATATAAAACTCCATTCGAGAAAAAAAATAGCTTCAGCTGCCTTGATTTGTGCCGGTCTTTGAAACTAACAGTACAATTCTATCCATGCCTGCATAGACAAAGATACAGTTGCAGTCTCTTGACCATGTCAGGAGTGAGTGAATATTGCTCAGTGCCACTTTCAGCAAAATTCCAGCAATATCACAGGGGCATTCCAGATATGGGCTTCTCACACTTAACCTGTCTGGGGAATCGAACCCTGGCCTTAGGCGTGACGAACATACACTGTAGCAACTCTCCTACTCCCTTAGATTTAGAAGTGTGAGTGGTGTGGAAATGAAACCCAGTTCCTATGTAAAATGGTGACCATTATTGATAAATGCGTAGACGTCGAACTAGACACAGGTTAAGTCTGAAAATACTGACTGAAACTGGCTTTGACCGCTTTTTGGCACGGTGCTAGACTTCCTCCAGTGACCCGCAGGATCAGTTTCGTGCCATAAATAAATCGGTGAAGTATATACGATGATATGTGTGATATCTTTCCACGCCGCGTCCATTTCCTCAGTTGCGCTGACCTCAACTTGAATTGCGTCTCCCAGCTTTCCCATCACATCGCCTTCATTTCCCGACCCAAAAATACCAAGGTCGGTTTTATCCGTGGAGAATCTAACAGAGACAGAGAGCGAGGAGATTCGTATTGATTCTGGGAAACAGCCAGCTCAGCGTATTTCACTCGATATTTTGTCGTCAACAATCTCCACTGAACGAGGACAAATGAAAGGTTTACCTAAACAAGGCACTTGCGCCATGTATACGGGCAACAGAAAAGCTGAATTAGGTAAACATGAAAATTAGGAACGTGGGACCTCAGTTGGTGGACTGGTTAGGCAAATCACGTCAAGCCGGCGAGACATGCTTGTTGAACTAACAATCTGGGGTGTATGTTTCATTGTTTGTTCAAGACAGGCAATTGAATTATTTAGTTAGGAGACTGATACAATTCAGTCTCATTTCGACTCTTACGTAAGTGCAGATTCATAGTGACCCAGAACTGAGATAGAATTAGAATTAAATACACACTCGATATTTTGCAATATAAAAAACTCCAGTGATTGGGGGAAAATGAAAACAATCAATAAAGTAAAATATTCAAAGAAATGCGTATTAGTTGAAGTCTCAGTGGTTTACATGATTCAGTTTGTGATTTGAAAGATAAATGTTCGTTCAAGAATGCAAAGATGGCGCATTTAATAGAGAACTCCCAGTCAGATTCCGGAGCCATTCTGTCATCTCACGGAGTCACAGCGCTATTCATATGGCATTAGTTTATCCGAATTGAATAGAATATTGTTCTTTCATAAGGGATTTTGTCCTTTTTTTTATCACAACCAAGGTTTAGAGAAGTGAAAATCCATTTCATGTTGTAAATCAGTTGTGTGGGAAATGTATTTGTTCTTGCGACCTTTAAAGATTTGGTGTAAATGTGTCGTTTTCATCTCTTCGTGCGCAGTGCAGGGACGTCTTCTCGTGGGAAATGAAAGACTTTAGTGTGTGTGTGTGTGTGTGAGTTTAGTTTTACGCCGCACTCAGCAATATTCCAGCTATATGGCGGCGGTCTGTAAATAATCGAGTCTGGACCAGACAATCCAGTGATCAACAACATGAGCATCAATCTGCGCAATTGGGAACCGATGACATGCATCAACCAAGTCAGCGAGCCTGACCACCCGATCCCGTTAGTCGCCTCTTACGACAAGCTGAGTTGCCTTTTATGGCAAGCATGGGTTGCTGAAGGCCTATTCTACTCCCGGACCTTCACGGGTCAAAAGACTTTAGTAACAAAATCACGTACGAGGAAGCACGTAGGAAGCATGACTACTGTGTCATTTGTATGAAGGAACAGATCAACAAGAACTGGAAAACAGGTAACATACTAGAATGTAGTACCCAACATGTATCATGACTGTTATCAGTTATAAAGTCTACTGTTCTAACATTAGATGGAATCTTTATATTTTTGTATTTCTGGTGAAACTGTCTTGAATCTTTGAAGTCGGACATGTAAGTATGTCTGTGGATACGCGTGTTTGTGACAGAGGACTACTGTATCAAGGGATATGGGTTCTTAAGGTTTTCCAGTTAAAAGTGTTGCACAAAGTTATGACATTTGAACATGGTTCGTTTCTGAGACTGTAACTGACAACCTCTGAGACACCCATTGCACCTGCAACATTTTCCACACACGGCAGCACCAGAGCCCGCGTCCTATTGAACGCTGCAACATCTTCCACACACGGCAGCACCAGAGCCCGCGTCCTATTGAACGCTGCAACATTTTCCACACACGGCAGCACCAGAGCCCGCGTCCTATTGAACGCTGCAACATTTCCACACACGGCAGCACCAGAGCCCGCGTCCTATTGGACGCTGCAACATCTTCCACACACGGCAGCATCATCGCCTGTTGTATCAGTGGAACAGGCACACGGTTTACCTTTTACACTTTTACTGCCAGCATAGGGGATTCATGACCGAGGACTGAAGAGGACTGGGAGGCAGCCTAATACCTTGGCAACCAGACTGGTGAAGGTCGAGCAAGCCTTATTTCCTAGGAGGTGCCGCTTACCACCTATTGTGGACACACGAAATGTTGACCTCTTCATACATACTGGTCAAGTGTGAGGATATTTGTGACATCACCACTTAGTTTTCAGATTTGCAGTAAATATGTGTTAGTCAGGCATAATACATTTGGCTGTGCGTTTCTTTTTTGAGTGAGTATATACACCGCATTGAGCTTTGTACTGAAATAAAAGTTAACCCAAAATGACACAGATATGCATCGCTTTAAACAAGCTGAAACAAACTGAACAGGTACCTCTTTGACGGTTGATTATTGCTCTGACCATTCTTGGATTCGAACCTGCTATAAACGGGTGCCGTTAGCATGACAGATCGGCAGAAAACATTTAATGCATTTATCACCCACAGAAATATAGAATATTGAAATCATGAAGATATGTCTTATTCATAATTTATCAGCGAAACCAGCTGTTTTTCCTGTGGGTTTGCAACAAGGCAAGAATAGATAAGAACTATACAATCTACGAAAACAACACCGTGACGCAGTAAGCTTTGGCTATCTTACATGTAACCTACGGTGTCAGTAACACCAGATGATGTTAACAGAAAAACGTGTGAATGTGATAGGCTTAAAGTAACGACGCAATACTACATCAACCTGCGACATCAACATGTCAGGGCGCCCCATCAACGATTTACCGTTGTCTAGACACTGACGCAGCACCAGCGGTGAAGAGAAGGGGACAGGGGGAGGGGCGCTGGTTGGGGAAGCCTGGTGTAGGTACACGCCCCAGACGCTGCGTCATAATGACATAATGGTATCTGGATCCAGTTTCACAAAATTAAAATAAAAAAGAAAATCATGAGTCAATTTCCGTATTATTCTGCGCAGAACAAAATGGAGTGTGGTTCCTCTTCGCGTGATCTCTTGGTATCAGTTTGTTGGGGCTGTCACGGGAACTTGTAACGCTGGATATTGTGGTCAAGGTAAAATTTGTCACTGAAGGGGCCTTGGCTCTATAGAAAAGGAAAATATTGGACACCTCTTTTAAGACCCCGTTAGTGACAGCATGTACCTCGGTGGCAGATACTCGCGTTACAAGGCAGTGAGGGAGCTATTGCATTCTCAAGGTCTATAGTAATCCGAATCAGCGCTGTGTTAGTTACAGACACGTACACATGTAGAGATTGACTGAGAGTAGTTTAAAGGATATTTGTCCAGGTAAATTCATTGGCTTTCCATGGGTTCGTCTCCGCCCTTAAACTAGGCACTGCTATACGGCTCAATTTTGTCTTTACGTTTAAGAGTGGAATATGTGAGATTTCAGATAAAATGTTAGTAAACAAAAACGCTTAGACTTTTCCTGACCGACAAACATAGTAAACACCAAAACACACTGATAACCTTCTCTTCATCTGTTTCGTCGTCATTTTCAATGCAGTGCTATTTTAGTTGACATTTACGACGATAGAAACAGCCCAGTGAAAGGATAAGATGTAAAAGCTTGGTCAACCCTTCTGTTTAAGCATTTAATTTGGAAAGAGAAAACCTCTAACGCCGTCCAGCTTTCCGAACAATATAATAAATGCATGTAATGTTCACACAGGCCTCTCCAAACTGATCCCTAGTAGTGACACAAGCCTCCCAACAATGACACAAGATATGACAACCTACCAACATTACCTCCAGGTTGTGACACAAGCCTCCCAACAATGACACAAGATATGGCAACCTACCAACATTACCTCCAGGTTGTGATAAAAGCCTCCCAACACTACCCCTCTAATATATGCCATCTGTTACGTCGGTTGGTGTGAGTTCTGTTGTGAGAGGTATGAGATACATTGTGTCCTGTATGAGGCAAGGTTTATGTCTGTTTCTACCATGACTTCAGTAAATACTGGATTGTGATTGGTTAATCAAAGTCATTCAGAGGTATATAATTACGTTATATACCTCTGATTTTCCAACACTTTAGGTATTTGTTTAAAATCTGAATACCACGGTTATGGTAGAATGGAGATAAACGTATTGTGTTGAAAAATCAGAGGTATATAACAAAATTATAATAGCTATGATTTTCCAACACAGTATGTTTATCTCCTAAATATTCACTCGGAAGAGAGTTTCATGTGCTTCACTTTCAAAGGTGTTTACAAGGAAGAGGACACAGCAGTTTTGTAATGGTGGACATATGTCCGTAAGAACGGAAATATCCTCGTAATGCCTTTTTATAGAACGGATATTCCCTTCTAAACATTTCACTAGGCTTGATTCAACCTTTGCGAAGGTTCAACGAACAGTGTACATATTCAACCAGTTTACATATTCAACTAGTGTATATATTCCACCAGTGTACATATTCAACCACTGTACATATTCCACCACTGTACATATTCAACCACTGTACATATTCAACCACTGTACATATTCAACCAGTGTACATATTCAACCAATGTAAAGATTCAACCAGTGTACATATTTAACCAATGTATAGACCCAACCAGTGTGTAGATTCAACCGACGTACATATTTAACTAGTGTATAGATTCAATCAATGTGTAGGATTCAACCAATGCACCTATGTACGTATCCAGCCAGTGTACATGTTCAACCAAAGAATTAAAAGCAGCGTGGCAAAAATGTCGTTTCTAAAGCTCACAAATGCTATTTTCCTTTTCTCAAACATGTACAAGAAATGCGGAGAACAAATGCTCTACAGTTTCTGATGACAGTGGATACAATTCTTTAACTTTGCAAAGTGCAAGTTCGTTAGTCATGTCTGACGTCAGATATCACGTGGAGAGTGATTGTTTCAAGTGGTCATGTGATCTTGATGACCAACGTCCCATGAGTGGTCTGCTGTTTTGGAGAACTTCCCCTTCTTCATAAGGTGCTATAAATAGATGCTGGTCAGTCAGATCTATGAGTGGTCGATTGATTGGATGTAGTCGTTTCCATGGTTTTATCACTGGTCATTCTTGTTAAAACACGTGCAGGGCGTGTGGAAGTTGTTTTTATGTGACTATAAGCGGTTATCTCCTTTATAATGGGATTATTGTCGGGCTCTCAAAATGTCCTTTCTATATGGTATATAAACGCACATTAAAATATTCCGTCCCATTGATTTACGAAAGGTTAAGGTCGCCACTTGTCTGGTATATGATAATATTACGTCTTAATGAATTTAGAGTTTTGATAAACATGCCTTAACATAAAACCTCTCTAATAAAAGAATTCAGTGTATTTGCCTCGCTGATACTGGTCAGTCTTAGAGTTGTGTTTGTTGTATAGCCTTGGCTTCTGGATGCGTTTGCTACATAATTTATTTGTACGTTTTTTTAACCACCACGTGTATATTTTTTCCGCCCGAAACTTTGCAACAACACTACATACAATGGATTCCATACGCGAAATTTAGGCCGGGTGCGTTTTGTCATTGGGAAATTCGATCTTCTGTAATGTTGGTATTTTAATCCCATAATTCTATTGAACATACATCACTCAAATATTTATTTTCTTGACAAGTCTACATTGATCACGACCCGTCCCCAAACTTCCTAATGAATAGGGTTTGGGTTTAGGTGTTTAACGCAACCCTTAGCTTTAATACCGTGACCAGACGATCCAGTGACTGATAATATGAGTATCGATAACTGACACCAAACAACGGAATGGTCGAGTCTGGGCAAATCAGTGGATGATATCATGAGCAACAGGACATCCGGTATAAAGACACGTCATTAGCTGAGCCCTAGCGCCTGACCGCTTGACCATAGTGAGTGAGTGAGTGGATTTAGTTTCACGCCGCAATTAGCAATATCCCAGCTATATGGCGACGGTCTGTAAATAGCCTAGTCTCGATCAGACAATCAGGTGATCAACAGCATGAGCAGCGATCTACACAAATGGGATACGACATGTGTCATCCAAGTCAGCGAGCCTGACCACCCGATCCCGTTAGTCGCCTCTAAAGATAAGCATGAGTTTTGAGGACCAATTCTAAGAGTTGCCATTATAAACGTGAATATGATAAGGCAGTTATGGAAATGCTGGAATTTAAACAGTAAATGATCACTACAACTAGCATAAGCTGTCTGAACGAAACAAGCATACCTGACATCCGCGAGTCGAGATGAGTAAGGGAAGTCAATTCTAGGTTAAAACATAAATGATCAAAACAATATTAAAATTTCATGTAAGAATGCAGATTTTTATTAAATGCATTTCTTTAGTCGTATAACCGTCTGTTCCGAGACGACATGGAACGAGAGAGTCTGGTGACGGTGTCGTCGCTGTCATGACCGCAGCATGTCGTGCCCCTGCAACACCGATATCGATTGAAGCCATGGCCAACATCTAACACGTGACTCAAGCCAGTAATTAACTGACCAGCAAATTACACACTATTCCCCTAGCGACTAATAGTAATGTTACATTAGACGACATCATCGAATCTGAGACGAAATTCCGGTGTTCTTTTGATGAATCACGTATCATTTTGGAAACAATTTCCCCATTTTGTCGATGTCGATGAAGCTGACATAGAACTATTTTGGGGTAAATTGTGAAATCGGTAGCTGTATTGATTGCAAATGAGAACACATCAGTTTCGTAAGTCAATAAACAATAAGCAATATGCGCAGCAGATTTACAATTATGTTATTTTCTGCACATTTGTCTGTGATGGCGCATATTAAATTGAATCTTACAAATGGGAACATTTTCAAAGCGATGAAGTATTGATCTTAATGGAAACTTCCGAAAATATTCATACTGCGCTTCCGTTATAATTTTTACTTTTCTCTAAGGCTCACTCTGATATTGCCCGGACAGCACAAAGTCATTTTTGTTAAAACTGAAAAAAGTTAGTAAAATATGACACATGATCACCCTAACAGAAAACACGAAGAATTTGCATTATAATGTGATGGGATATACACAACATGTTGAAGATGAAGAAGAAGAATTAAAAGCAGCGTGGCAAAAATGTCGTTTCTAAAGCTCACAAATGCTATTTTCCTTTTCTCAAACATGTACAAGAAATGCGGAGAACAAATGCTCTACAGTTTCTGATGACAGTGGATAAAATTCTTTAACTTTGCAAAGTGCAAGTTCGTTAGTCATGTCTGACGTCAGATATCACGTGGAGAGTGATTGTTTCAAGTGGTCATGTGATCTTGATGACCACATATTAATAAGAATTTGCATTATAATATGATGAGATATACACAGCATGTTGAAGATGAAGTTATATGATTCAGTAGAGAAAGTATGCAAGTCGAACAACAGACGTCTTTGATAAATTATTACATTTTAAGTTTTTAAAATGCGTTCAGACGTCACATCGAAGAACCGGGTTATATTATCACATTGGAAGGGAAGACCAATCACTGTATTCCCTTATGTCTCCGTGTTTGGTTATAGATGCATGGTATAAACATGGTATAAACATGGTATACACCCGATTGACCAGCAGGATGCCGAGAATGTGCTTTTATACTCGCAGGTCCACAACTGTCAAAAGCCAACAGTACCGGTCTAACAGTTGGAAATCCAGTTTTCTACTGCCTCAGCTAACACTACTGAGAGCAGTGGTTGATGGCATCTACAAACTGAGCCAATTTACTGAGAGCAGTTATAAAAACGGTACTCTACATAGACACATAGGTAAATTCCGCCATCTTTGACCTATGCAGAAGCGCTGGACTTATCGGTTGTCCTGCCAGGAATAGAAGGTGCAGCCCTCAGCGAAACAACATGCACACACAGCAAAACACAGCTCTTCTTGCCCTAGGGCCACCTAAATCAGCTCATGTATCTCCTGTGATGAACTCGCTACACTGGCTGCAGCAAGTAAATAAATGAGTGGATTGTGAAACTATGTTCCCTCTCAGTGCGTCGATAACGTGGCGTAGAAATAACTCTCAGACATGATTGAACTCTCAAGCCTAGCCAGGTCACTCTGATATAGTCAACAACAACTAGCTGTACCCATGTGGCCATCTTGTCTTTAGATGTGCTTAAAGAAAATGGTAATCCCTCACGATTGTAGTATGGGTGTCTCCAAACGTTCGAGTGAGTTTAGTTTTATGCTGCATTCCAGCTATATGGCGACGGTCTGTAAATAATCGAGTCTGGACCAGATAATTCAGTGATCAACAGCAAGGGCATCGATCGATGCAAGTGAGATAAGAGGACATGTCAACTAATCAAATGACCGAGCCTGACCACCCGATCCCGTTATAATTGCCCTCACGATGGAAATACTCTCTAAAACCGACGGCGTTAGTACAACGTCTCAAACACCACTTTAATCGCCATGCCTAAAACTAAATCAAGCCAAACTGTTTGTACATGCTGCGATCCTACCAGCTGCGTGCATAGTCTATCGTTGTATCATTACGTTGTTCTTTCAGAATTATAGCAGTTTATCACCTGGTTCACATGCAATACAACGCCAGTGTCGCAGCTGTTTCGTCGACGTCATGACGTACACGGACGTCTGTGAAGTTTCAGCACCTGCGTCATCCTTCCGGTATCTTAATGGGCGTCCATGCCACTAGCATCTCCACACGACAGTTAGCCAGATATGTGACATACTTGAATCCTGAATTATTACCAGGTCTACAGTATAAATAGAAATCTAATTACACTTGTATAAATCATTGGTGACATTGCACTCCGGTCGTTCACGTATACGACGTATCAACAGCCTCAAATTGGAGTCAACTATGCTGATTTTATCCTGATTGCCAATTAATATCTGCAATCATAATTAATAGATGCCATCAGTCATGGTCGTGTGTCATATAGCTACATTCTGTTGCTGTTGTTCAGATTTATTTGGTATAGAGGTCGTGGGGACCTGTGGGTTGTATTACTGTGGGTTAGAGCTGTGAATTATTACTGTGGATTGTTACTTTGGGTTGTAGCAATGGGATTATACAGTGGGTAGGAGCTGTGGGTTATTACTGTGGGTTGGAGCTGTGGGTTATTACTGTGGATTGGAATTGTGGGTTGTAGCAGTTGGTTATTACTGTGGGTTGGAGCTGTGGGTTATTATTGTGGATTGTTATTGTGGATTGGAAATGTGGGTTGGAGCAGTGGGCTATTACTGTGGGTTGGTATTGTGGATTGGAAGTGTGGGTTGTAGCAGTGGGTTATTACTGTGGGGTGTTATTGTGGATTGGAATTGCAGGTTGTAGCAGTGGGTTATTAATGTGGATTGTTATTGTGGATTGGAAGTGTGGGTTGTAGCAGTGGGTTATTATTGTGGATTGGAAGTGTGGGTTGGAACAGTGGGTTATTACTGTGGGTTGTAGCAGTATGTTATTATTGTGGATTGGAAGTGTGGGTTGGAACAGTGGGTTATTACTGTGGATTGTAGCAGTGGGTTATTACTGTGAATTGTTATTGTGGATTGGAAGTGTGGGTTGTAGCAGTGGGTTATTAATGTGGAACACCAATCACTGCTGATCGACCCGATCGAATTTGCCTCGATCAGACAACAGTAAATTCAATGTTATTCTGTACTGTTATCCTGTTTAATGTGCTTTCCCCGTGTTTGCAACGCCGCAAGTAGTGCTTAACACTCACCTAGGACAACGTTGTACAAGCACTGTTGTATGTATGTATGTGTACACCAAGAGGGTTAACTCACTATAATTGTATTTATGACCTCTGAACGGACGTTGTTAATTGTGTCTCTCTGTTAATTAACTACGAGCTTTAACAAACTCAATTACCGTCAGCGTTACATGGCTTGATTGTTATTCCTCATTAAATGTAACTAATCATGCATAGAAACCCTGGTCCGATGCCAGGTTTTGTTGTAGTAAAAAGTAAGTAACCGGTGCATTGTGTTTATGACTTCATATAATTTTATCTGTGACGTCCGATGTGTGCGTGCATGCGTGAAAGCGTCCGGGCGTGTTAGGGTGTGTTAGTGTGTTAGTCTGTGTGCGTTAGTGTGTGTGTGTGCGTATGTGTGTGTGCGTGTGTTAGTGTGTGTGTTAGTGTATTAGTGTGTTAGTGTGTTAGTGTGTGTGTGTGTGTTAGTGTGTTAGTGTGTGTGTGTGTGTGTGTGTGTGTGTGTGTGTGCGTGAGTGTTTAAGGCGGAGACTGACCCATCAGATAGCTAGATTACATATATGAACAACTGACGAATTACATTACTGCGCATGTGTCAATATTGGGAAGAGGATTTTAAGCTGTAGGGATGAGTAAGTTTAGTTTTAAGACCCTTTCAGCTATATTACGACAGGGGACACCAGAAACGGGCTTCACACATTGTGCCCATGTGGGTCCTCCGTATCTCCGGGAGCTGCAGGAACTTGCACACCACGACACCGAACTCGTGCATCCAACTAGTTACACAAGCTCCAGATGTCTGTTCACATTAAGTATATTGGTCCCCACAAGTCGGTTCAAAGCACGTATATTGGTCTCTACAAGTCGGTTCACATTACGTATATTGGTCCCCACAAATCGGTTCTCAGCACGTATATTGGTCCCCACAAATCGGTTCAAAGCACTTACACTGGTCTCCACAGACCGGTTCTCAGCACGTATATTGGTCTCTCTCTCTCTCTCTCTCTCTCTCACACACACACACAAACACACACACACAAGTCGGTTCACAGCATCTATAGGTGCCCCACAGGACAGTTCACAACACATATATTCGTCCCCACAAGTCAGTTCACAACACGCGTGTTGGTCTCCACAAGTCGGTTCACAACACGTGTAATTGTCCCAACAAGTCGGTATACAGCACTAATATTGGTCCCAACAACTTTGTTCCCAACACATGTATTGGCCCTGGGATATATTATGACAGTAGCCTATCACTTAAACGTTTATATGAAGTTTTTACAGTTTTGAAGAAAACAAAATTAATTCCACCAATGGATGTAAAGCTGGTTGAGAATTGATCAGCCTTGGCACTCTGTCACGTTTAGTTTCTTCCGACTCAATTCGGCTATTTCCGTATGTCGGAGAGAACAGTCGAGTGAAAGGCGAATGATTGGGAAGGATGAAAGGCTCAAATATTTGTCGGCAGGTTGTCTTTAACACCAGCTGAGCCCGACTATTTGAATGTCAGCTGATTTCGAATGAAACACTTGAATATGCCAGTCTTGATTCACTTGTGTCTTCACAAAGTGGCGGGCACGAAATAAAAAGATCAGTTCGTTATCTGTGATGTGAAAACCTCAAGCAAAAGTCCCACTGTTTGTTTCTCCTTGTAACCACGGGACGCCACTGTAATGCATTCGCCCCAGGCTGTCCTTGTCGTGCTAGTGTATGCACGTGGTTTTCACCATGTGGTATATATTTATCACCTGAGTTAGTGGATTTCACCATGTGCTATACATTTATCACTTGAGTTAGTGGATTTCACCATGTGCTATACAGTTATCACTTGACTTAGTGGATTTCATCATGTGGTATATATTTATCACTTGAGTTAGTGGATTTCACCACGTGCTATATTTTTATCACCTGAGTTAGTGGATTTCACCATGTGGTATATATTTATCACTTGAGTTAGTGGATTTCACCGTGTGGTATATATTTATCACTTCAGTTAGTGGATTTCACCATGTGGTATATATTTATCACTGGAGTTAGTGGATTTCACTATGTGCTATACAGTTATCACTTGACTTAGTGGATTTCATCATGTGGTATATATTTATCACTTGACTTAGTGGATTTCATCATGTGGTATATATTTATCACTTGAGTTAGTGGATTTCACCATGTGATACATATTTATCACTTGAGTTAGTGGTATATTTATCACTTGAGTTAGTGGATTTCACCATGTGGTATATATTTATCACTTGAGTTGGTTGGTTTCACCTTGTGGTACATATTTATCACTGGAATTAGTGGATTTCACCATGTGGTACTTTTTTATCTGAGTTAATGAGTTTCACTATGTGTTAGATATCTATCAGCTGGGCTTGTGAGTTTCACCACGTGGTACATATTTATCATGTGAACTTGTTGGCTTCACCAAATTGTAATATCTATCATCTGTATTGCCGTTAATATTCCCCCAACATTCAGCTGACATACCGTTGTAACGGAACACCATTGTAGCCGAGCTACTCAACAAAGAGTTTTCAAGAAATCCAACTTTTAATCTGCAGTGGCTAAACATATTTGTCTGCTATGTTTGAGAATGCTTCGCTTATTGTGTAAATAATCTAACTACATAGAGCAAACAACAGTCGTGAGTCCGCTTAAAATGAAAGAGCATAATCAACTTGAATAACTGAATGCAATAAAGAGCTCAACTATAAGCAGAAATCCGAGACCAATGTGTTTTTGTGCTCCACTCCATCTCCAATGACTATGCCATACTTGGAACACAGAACACAATGGAGGCCGTATTTCACAAGACTCTATCGACAAGATCATGTTGTATAAATCTGTCACCGGTCTAAGCTTGACATTCAAATTGTCTTATGTAGTTGTGCAATGTTACAGCAGGTCAGAATGACCTAATCCAGATTCCAGAGTCAGCCTCATTACAATAGACACGCCCAGAATGTTGAAAAATAAACGTAATAACGAATTGTGTACATGGGCGTTAGTTGAGCGTTGAGAACTTGCCTGCCTTCTGAACTTTAAATTGCTTTGGTTCAGTTCGTTGTTGCTTTGCAGTTACATACCTGAGTTAGAATACCCATATGATAACATTCTGATTCCTGGTATCAATGTCGTCAGCCGGAGGTTTCAAATGAAATATTCCGGTGCTTTAAATACCCAATAACACCCGGAAATTGGCCAACACATGATGTTTATCGACATAGTAAACACAAAAGTAAACCAAAGGGGTTTTAGTGTCTGCACTCGTTTACATCGAATACGGACACAGCAGTGAAGTGTCATCAGCTGGCCGTTTCAGCTGGTTCTCATGGTAGCATCTGGAGTTGCTCATTTGTGACGTCATTCTAACTTTACGTCACAATATGATTTGAATGACGTCACCACTGTTGATGACACAACAAAACAATTGCTTACGTGTCAATACGAGGTGAATAGTCTTTCAGTTTCTGGGAATCTAATACCATTTAATCATGTTTTTCAACCAATCAGATTACAGAACACAGTAACTTTTGGTTTACAATAATGTTCGAATATTAGATAACACTCCACTTGAAAACCTGTGAAATATGCAGTTTGACACATATGAGAGTTGCCTGTATAACTTGTATTGTTTTACGTCCCTGATATGAAAATACTGCGATAAGTAGACTTCTCACTCACATGCACAAATGCTATATATTCTGAACATACGTCCACACACAATCAACATAACATCTGAAACAGACGGCCATTGCGTGGTATAGGCAGTGAAGGTCAAGGCTACCGTCCGGACGTCGTGCAACATAGGCCTAAAGAGCCGGGCGGGCTCACAGGCTCACACTCACAGAGCCGGGCAGGCGTTGAAGGTCAAGATCTTGTTCCAGGTCTTGTAGTGAAGATCACGAAATCTATACCGGTTTATTGATCTGTGTATTTACTGAGTGGAGTTAAATAAATAGGTATCCGTTTGGTATCGGGTAACATTTAACAGACTGGATGACGTGTGTCTATACGGTAATACGGGGTACTTTTGTGATGAGGTGAGTCACGCCTGCCAAGCAGTATATATCGTCATCAATACATACTCTGTCAGTGTTATGTTTTCTCTGACACAGAAACACAATATTTAAGTCACGTTATGATCAGGGTTTACTTAGGTGGTAGTTGAGTTGCACTTTAAGTCATATGGGCGTTGTTCCAGCCAAAATGGTACTTGCCTAGATGACGACGTCACTCCGCTCCAACTGAGACTGACACTACCTCGGCTCACTCATGCCTGCAATATACGTACATACTAGGACTGGAACGATGCATCGAACTATGGATGGATTGCAATTGCCGAGTCTCCGATACCAGTTAATCTATGATAGAAAAGAAAGGTTAACCATGTGACAATCGACAGCAAAGTAATTGACTTCTGTTGATAAACGATCATCGCAAAATACAGGGCGTTTGGGTGGAGACTTGCATCTTCTTTCAGTTCATATTTTAACTGTTTATTTGATCTGTCTTTCAAGTTTCTTTTCAGTTACAAAATGAGACTGGAACTACTTCAAATTGTTTTCATTTTATATAAACAATATTATGTTGCAATACACTATCGCAGTTGTGTCCCCCTCGATAATCATCCAACGCACGCACGCACGCACGCACGGACGGACGGACGCACGCACGCACACGCACGCACATCCTCATACAACTACACATCTGCCCCGAAATCCACTCGCTCTCACTTGGGAGTGTTTGAGAAAGACCCCTGTACTCATATTAATCTAACTCTAACGCTGACATTTAGCCTTCGGTAACACCGATCAATCCTGTTACTCAACTCGGAAACAATTCATGTGGGAGCTTAGGTACCAACCTACATCACCATACCCTGCTGTGACGACCTCGTCTACAAAGTCACGGTGACACGAGAACAACTGAACATCGATTAACGATTATGGTAATGACGTTCGTGTTGTGAAGTTGTAAATATGTTCATTGCAAACCCATTCATACCTAGAGGAGGACAAACACTCCCCCGAAGGTTACCAGGGAAACGCCCAAACAGAAACACGCCGGGATCCCCTAATTCCTCGTGTCACGGCAAATTACCCGCTAAATTTCTGTTGTTTTAAACGTATTTCTCGCATAAATGACGCACTGAATTTAGATTGTCATTTAAAGTGAAAGTGCAGGTTCTATCTTTGTGTTTCTATGTGAAGGACATTTCATATTCGTGGCTCGTGTGCTGGATCATATTGGGACGAAAAAGCCCATTTGTCGAAGAATTGCGTGGAGTAATTTCAAGAGACAACAAAGACTGTCTTCTAAACAAAACATAATGCATGCATCACTATATTACTTTACAGTCGGGCTTTTGGCCTGCTGATGCCTGGCGAATGTAGCACTAACACACGCAAAGGCAGGTTAATTGTTCGGATGACTACATGCAAAAAGAGGTACAAAAGATCTCGTTGTTTACAGCTATGGACATATTTGGGGTAAAATAAAGAACTGGTTTACTTTTTAACGTCACATGTACATAAAAAGCATTGAAGTTACACAAGATTACTAACACCATACAACATAATAACACAGTACACAACACTATAGACCAATATGAAATATGAAACAATATGCAACATTATTCATAATGGAAATAATAACTTTTTGTTGAAATTTGTAAAAATATTTACGAATAAGAACACAGAATATAAGTGGTTATTGTGGTCATTAAGATCATGGCCTACGTTCACGAAGCACTAAGGTGATCACTGTACGTCACTGTGGTAACCTTACAGCAATGAATGGGAGTTGAGGTTAACGTCAGTAAAGGTTCCTTCGTGAAAGGAGCCCCTGGTTGCTCCAGATACGAAGGTCACGTAAGACTTGTGGCGCAAACAAATTGATCAGTGGAGTATTGTGTTCGGTGTATTGCTGATGTCCTTGGTTTTGATATTGCTTCACTGTATCTGTGTCTTGTAACGATCTGAAAAACCAGCAGGCTTTTAATGCCTGTCACCTGCATCTTTAAAGCTATATATAATGGTGATCAGTAGTTGAGATCATGTTGCTTCTTCAGTTCTCAGATATCCTAGAGTAGCAAGGTTATGGTCAGCTCGAGATTATCTTTAAATGTAGGTTCGCACAGAATATTGTTTTTATTATGGTATAGTTCTAGAAGAATATAACACTACTACTTCTGCCACTTCTTCAACTGTTACTGGCACTACTACTTGTTAAAGGCGGCATGCGGGATCGGGTGGTCAGGTTAGCTGAATGGGTTGACGGATGTCATAGTTTCCCAATTGAGTAGATGGATGTTCATGCTGCTGATCCCTGGATTGTCTGGTCCAGACTCGATTATTTACAGACCACCACCATATAGCTGGGATATTGGTGAATGCGGAGTAAAACTGAACTCACTCTCTCCGTTGTTTTATGTGTGTGATCTTCCAAACGTGTTCTTGTGCGCTGACTGGCGTTGACATCTGATCTAACCATGTTAGAAGCCTCTTCATCATAATCTAGCCTTGAGGGAACTTTACCTTTGCATTCCTGTATCAACACTCACCTGTCGCCGGTGAAGGACGTGTCAACCGAATATATCACACTGACAACAATTGATTATTGGTACATGACCTGGCCTAACACAATCACTGCTGGGAGCTGAACATGTGAAGTGACACAATGTGTTGTATTCACTGTTGTTGATTTCTGTCGCCCCCGCCGTGTTGAAGTATTTTGAGGAGATGACGCAGTAGCAGTATTTCATGCAATAATAACCAACTGTTACGCTGCCAAATTATGGTTAAATGTAGAATAAATCCTTCTTCACGCATTCACTCATATATACTAATTTCTGTTGTATATTAAAAGACAGTGTACTAAAACGTGACTGGAAAATATTTATATTCCAGATGGAAGATATAATAGTTATTATTGAGTGAGTATAGTTTAACGCCGCTTTTAGAAATATTCCACATTTTAATGACGGGGAGACGACGTTTTACAGGTGATCAGGCTACAGAGCACACCATGTCCTTGATACTTTACAGGAATTAACCCATGTCTAGATTCAATTATGTCACCACTCAGGGGCGTATACAGTTTTCTGAGAAGAGAGGTAGGACACTAGAGCCCCCAAAACACCCCCCATACCCCACCCCCTACTTACCGCTGTATCGTAAAGTTGAGTCGCCAGGAAAGTAGTATTGGAGCAACGTCATCAGACCACGTGCACAGTTCAGAGTGATGTCCACATCTGCGTAGAAATCTGATTGTTTATTTACATTTTTTACATCGTTTTACATTACTTCCCCTTTATTGCTGATAGGAAGAGATGTCTATTTGCGTCCGTTGTCACCATAGCTACAAAAGACGTCAGAAAGGAAATGCAGGAATATGCAGTTGCCATGACAACGCAACACTATTGTCAAGCATTTTCCTGAACATTATGTTCATGGACTCGAATCACAATACCATTAGATCACTCAAACTGTCGTTTGACGTCACCAAATCATACGCCATTGGTTTATCACCCCGGGTATTGTTTGACTATTGTTTTAACTGGAAGATATTGGAAACAACACAAATACTTCCTATCTACACGCTCGGACAGATTGATGGCCACACCTTGCATAATGATAAGGACGGCCTCCGTGGAGGAGCACGTGGTCGTTGGTCGGATCCAATGGTTTGGTCATACCAAAATACCGTAGAACTGCTTGGCCTTGGACATTGAACGGATAAATCGGTTCGTAGATCAATTGTAAACTTCAGCATAATATATAATTTAGCGTCGCAGTAGACAGAACCAGGCCTAGTACATTCGGCCAATGACGTCACCACTTATAAAACCTTCATCCTATATGTAGGGACATGGGAAGCAATATGGTACCGAAAAAATGTCATACCGTTTGCAGAGCTGTGTGCCTTAGCGACCCCAGGATCCGAATGCAAAGATCCTTGGGCTATTAAATTCCTTGGCGTGTCACCAACTAAAAATACGATCTGTCTGATAGGCGTTTTAGGAGCTGATGAATAATAAGATTTTTTTTTATTTTCATATTTTCAACATAAAGACATGAATACATGTATTCGTTTTGTTTGTCTGAATAATAAGAAAAATACGATACTTTATGGATAACAACTTCTTTATCATATACATTGTAATTATTATTTCGAGTTTCTTGTTTGACAACGGTATAAGAATCTATACCGACACGTCGCGTCATAATATGATAAATAAGTTGTTGTCCATAAAGCATTATACTTATAACAACCGGGACACTGATGAAACTGAAATATTGCTGGTCGATCATACTGAAAGGCAAGTTTAGAAAAGATAAAATCTATTAAAAGGAAGACTTAGAGTTCATGTTTGTCATCCATTTAAAAACTTGACAAAAAGTCAGAGTTGCGTTTCTTTTGCTGTTCAGAATATGTCCTCTTCATTTTTAGCCTGTCGTGTCCTAACCAGTGTTAGCTCATCCCACGCCCGTCTATATCTCCCTAGACTTCCTGGCATCAATAATTCACTAGTGAGGCCTGACTGCCTGGAGGTTCCACCTGAATGGTACAGCGAGTTCTCACATTCATCAACACACACAGAACAATGCAATCCCTGGGACAGAACATACCAGGCAATAACGCGTGTGTCGTGTCGAAGACGTTCCATTGTCATTGTCTCATGTCGCAGCAGACAACGGTCGATTTTGGTTTTTGTGTTTATGTCAGGCTTTACCAATTAACTTTGGAAATACGAAACCTTGAAACTGATGTTACCTGTCGAGGACAGGTAGGTGATATATTGTTGGACAAGAACATCAATACACTAACAACTGTCTACTGTCAAAACTACACGATTCTGAATGCCAAAACAATGCCCTGCAATAATTATGTTGACGGGAATATTTTCAGAAAGGATGTAATTTCAGACCGCCATGAATTCAGGGAGGGATGATTTCAAATGTACCTGCAGCATTCCAACCGACTTGAACTTTCACTGTATTGAAACTGTTGAATATTGCCATCTGCGATATTGGTGAACAACAATATATTTTTAAAATCTGACCATACTGAAAAAAACCCGCAACAGTTGCACATGCCCGAAATGACATCACCGTCACTTGAGGTTTGCGTATTTCTATATAAAATAGCTAATTAACAAGTAAGAGATTTGGAGATGTATTATTGACTGGGTGTGTACTGTGCATTACTCTGTGCAGAAATTGTGCCTACCGTGCCACGAGCACGGCAGGGATCACGTGACCACTGGTACAGGCGGAAACAGACTTCTACAGACTAGTTGGTGCTTCGAATGCAGATGCTGTCCTGATTTCCTATTTGGCACCACCAAACCAGTGCTCGACAGTTTCACCAAAGAGGTAAAATGACATCCTGCATTCATATTGTGTTTACTCCCACCTAACACCGCTGTATGGTGGGACAAAACTGTACACGTTAAAATGGCGTCAACAAGATTAGATTCACAGCTAATTTTGGGCGTTTATTGTGATTCTTATTATAAGATATATTTTTTCCAACAGTGTACCAGAGAAAAGCCCTACTGGATGCCTACGACGTATGTACTAGTACCGTAACATGTCGATATTTCAACGGTTCGACACTGCATGCAAACCAATGTAACGTTATAACAGGGGCACGCTATATAAAGGGGTAATACAAGATAAAAAAAACCCCAAACTTACAACGGCCGTTCCGAAGAATCCTTTGCGGCGGTTCAGCACAGTTGGCGCGGGAAGGTATCGACCAGAACAACCTTCAATGAAAACCTTGCTAAAACTCCCAGGCCCCTCAACAATCCAATCAATATCCATACTCAGGGCTCATTATATAAACGACAGGCCCGGGCGTTTGTATTATCTCATGAAGTTTCTACTACTACTACACTTGATGTGGAGTGATCTATGAGCAGGTTGTTAGAATGATGCCAGGAACTGAGAGATCTGTCGATATTTGACGTTTAGAAAATTTAGGACAATCGCTCTATTAGCTTATTTCAATTTACTGCGGGTCAAGGTGCTTACTCAGCAGTTTCCCAGCGGCATCCAATTGGAAATTCGATTACATCCAATTTCATATTCCTCCAATTTCTTGCAATGAGAAACCAGCGTCAACAAACGGAGATTGCATTTCCAGACCTCCACTGAGTGCATGGTCATTTCGTGCTGCCTGGCATCAAGTATTACCATTCTATTTATAGCTCTACCCCTTACATACCGATATGCTCAGCTTCGATTTGTGGCATATGATTACACATGTGCCTGTGTGAACCCAGGTCATGATATCGATCTATGGATGGAACTCCGCTTTCGGCATCTCTATTTCAGTATTATATCCCCGCGCGTATACCATACATACATCATCTTAGGGTGTTGGTTGAATACTGCTTGAACCCGCATTGCCGTCTCACCCCATTTATTCAATAAATCATTTTCTCTCTTTTTTGGGATGCTTTCAGCTGCGATGCTCTAAATGACCTTGAAATATGTCATGTCCTTGAAAGCCTTTTTTCAACACGACACCAGGTTATCGACCTTGCTTGTTCCTACAAAACATTGTACTAAGTCACACATGATTAATGTCATTGAATTAATTACTTCTATTGTAGCGTCGATATTGTGGAATTGTTGAGTTGTTCCCACGAGCCATGAAGGGACAGACTATTTCCGGATGTCAAGTTATCAGTGGGTCTGTCGAAGCAGCTATGCTGTCTCTGTGCTGCCGTTCAATACGTCATCGCCGACATGATACTAGATACTACATGGACACTGGGACGAGGGCAGCGTTCCGGATTGTACTAGCAGCACCTACTATACATGCTTTCACTTCTTGTATAGGCTGTCATATTCGTATATTGTTCACCCAGAAAAAAAAATAACAGAAAAAAAAACAAAAACAAAAAAAAACAAAACAAACAAAAAACAACAACAAAAAACAAAAACAACAACAACAAACAAACCAAACCAAAAAAAACAAAAACAAAAAAACCCAAAACAAACAAAAGAACCCCCAGCATTTTCTAAGCTACTGTGTTGGTACTCGGTATTTACACTGTAATCAGCTGTATCAGTTTGTCGTGTGACATCGGGTATTGATAGAATGACTATCTTATAATCTGCATTAGGGCGGTGGGGTAGCCGTGTGGCTAAAGAGTTCGCTTGTCACGCCAAAGGTCCGGGTTCGAATCCTCACATGGGTACAATATGTGAAGCCCAATATCTGTTGTCCCCTGCCTTGATATTGATAACCGCTACGTAAAACTAGACTCACTCTTTATTATCTGCATTAAAGATTCATGTATTTCCAGTATTTTAAGGATATCTATTTACATATCTCTCTGCATGTATATATGTAACTGTCTCTTTCCCGTTTAAGTATTCTCCTGCTCTCCACGCTCGCTTCAATACAAGGACACGCTCCAGAATTGTGGTGGACTGTATACGTTATCACACCTGAAATATGCAGTGTTCAGATGATTGCTTCATGCATTTTGCTGATTTGCTTTAAGTTCAGTCAGTTGGATTGTAGAGCTGCCACATACATCAATAATATAGATGAAGGTGGATAGAACTTTCCCGTTGTTCAGTCAGTTTTGTTATCTCTTGTTGCAGGCAAGTCGCCTTGATCCATTTGTCCTGTAAAACCATTATTAGTAGCTACACCTACCATGTGTCAGTAATGGGTTAGTCCGTTTTTAACAATATTCTAGGTTCACCGGAATTTGTCTATTACGGACTTGTCTTACTTGACTGATTCATTTGTCTGGATTATAAAGCTGTCCGGATTGGACAAAATTTGTCCGTTGCCATAGATACTGGTTAGCTTACCTATGGGTTACACTTTGGTGGAACCTTTACTTTCGGGACCAGAAAACAGCATCGTATCTCTTAGCATGGACAAACGAGGGAAGGCGACCCTGTCAGTAAAGACGTCAGATTTGCAAATAAACTTCATCGCACAAGATTACCTCCCTTTACAGTTCTAATTTAATCTTGCTGGCTGGCCATTGTCTTACATTAAGGCTAACGTCTGTACTTGTCACTAATGCTATATTAAGAACAATTTTGCCGTGACTTTTGCCGAGTAGTCCGGATTATGGATAAATTGGATTATACACAGTCCGGATTTGACAGATTCCACCGTATATACATGCCCTTGCTACCGGAAATGAACTTCACGCATGTGGAGAATCAAGTGTGACGGGCAAACACCTTAACCAGGAGGCTACCCGCCATCCTACACTGGAAGCATTGGCGCGGTGAGATCCTGTAACAGCCTATTACCCTGTAACATTTCAATCAGTATTACTTGAAACATCTAAGCACATGTATATTGCAACGCTATACTACGATCCTTATAATCCTTGCAAACACGTCGTACAGCGTGCTCTGTCGTACAGCGAGCTCTGACAGACGGAAACCTGGAAATCGAGGAGATCGCAAAAAGAGGATCGGCCGCTAGAAAAATTTGGCGGTCTGGTACGGAACTTTTATTTATTGTATCATTTATATTGTAAGTTGCAAAAATACACTTAATACGTGCAAAGAACACATAACAGGTGTAACCAGATGAACTGTGCACCATTGCACGACAGGGGCAGTCTGTGACGTCTTAATTAAGGACATGCTGCCTAAACTTTACCCTCGACATTAAATATAGAGATACGAAACTTGAAAATTCAGATTCTTTTGTAAATGTTATATTCTTATGGAGCAAGGAATTTGAATTCATTGTAACCAGGGTTGCTTGTAGTGTGTCTTTTTACTTTCACACGAGAAAATTCGGGTCGGCTGAAAATTAGGTCATTTTCTGAACTAGTTAACGAGATTCATGTTTCAATTTGTACTGGCGCTTTCTTCTAACATTAAGCCAACAAGCCGTGATGTTGCTGAAATATTAACAGCCTTTAGTCCAACTCACTCACTCAGAACCCACAATCAAAACGTTCACCCATCACTGACATTGAAGATCTATATTACCGTATCCTGTTAACGCTCTATCCCGTTCGGTACTGCTGGATATTGATTTTTGTGTCTCCACACGTTGTGTTCGGCTTCTTAAATAAACCCATCTTGGAACCTTTATCTGCAATGTGTTAAGTGGCGTTACATAATAAATGTCTCTCACTTGGAGCGTAAATTTCTGACTGATTCACAATAGAAGATTCGTACTGACTGACCCGAGGAACAGTTCCACACCCTGACCAAGTCATGTTGAGGCTATGCGAACGCCATACCCGTTCAAAATATGTGCATTCAAATCATCTGAAATTAAAAGGCATTTCGTTTTCGAACTTCTCAGTAAACTGTCTTGCTTCTAGGTTATAACAGTATACCCACAGCCTAATGGATACAGGTGTAATCTATAATACTTTTGTTGCATGCACTAATACCGTCTAAGAGCACACGGTGTGAACTGCTCAAGATGGGGAATACATCATGAGATGAAAAAAGCTGTGTGGACTGAAGTCACTCTTAAAAGTATCTGTGGAAATCAGTCCGAGTCATAACTGGTTTATTTATCATTCTAAAAAGCATTCTATGGATTGGTGGATTGATGCCCCGAAACATGACAGCGTGCACACGAGTGGCGCGTTACTCGGTGACCATGTGTACAATCCAGGGTTAGGGCTGGACGGTCGATATACGTACTTAATACCATGTATATTATTGATGGACTGACGAGCAGCCTGAGTTTTGGAAGGAAAGAGTAAAAACTACTTGTAACGGTTCACAACGTCCATTCTAACGAGGTGATACTGTACAAAACGGACAAATGCCATAGAAAACAGTAGATTCCAGGTTCATGTGAGGTATAATTATGAGTCAGATCGCTGTGTTGTCATTGATTACCTGCGGATGGTATAACTCACGATAACACGCTAACATTCACTACAAGGTCTGCTGTACACTAAAACACCACTGTGTAGATGGGGCATAGACACATTCCTCGTGTTATCCGAGGTTCCGCACGTCCACTCAATTATGACTACATACATATGGAATAAACAGGGGTCCAATTTAAGTGTAAATTCAAGGCAATCGTAAGTTGGATGTCCTGCATTAAGCGGCTAATATAAGTGGTCAATATGAGGGTGCTCTGCATTCAAAATTGTCCGGCCCTACGTGTGGTCTTTCTGCATTAGACAAGTCATCAATATAGGGCCGTTCTGCATTCAGTATTGTCCCTACATATAGCCGTTCTGCATTAGACAAGTTAATATATAAGTGTGCTGCATGCAGTTTTGACAAAACTCTCTGCATGTCTCTTCAAGTTCGAAAGCTGTGTTCCCGTCAGAGTCTTTCACATAATGTACAATGGACCTGATTGTACAGATTGTACATGAAAATTATCCCACACTTAAGGGCTCGCTGAGGGCAAGATTTAATGCTTGAACCCACATGTCAGGACCGAGTAAAACCCGTGGTTCCACTCATCGACGAAGTAGCCGCCGTCAAACAAAGAGGGGACATGCAATACTCCCGAACCCATGACAAATGGCTGCAGTATGTAAATATGACAATATTCCATCTTAACAACAAACATTTCCCCATAATTTCAGGCGTCACATAGCGCCCAAGCCCACATTCTCCTTCCTCCGCGTTCACCGATAACACCCTGGCTGGAAATGTAGACGCAGTGTAGCTGTCGTACAACCGGCAGAAGAGTTGTAGCCGTTTTTACGCTGCCCGGCAGAATGTTGGCACCGTGCCAGGTCCCGCGCACGTGGGCGGTGGAATGTATTGATCCTAATGGTCGATAGAACCACAGCCAGAAAGCGCGGGATCTCAGGCTATGCTCTGTTTCCGACTTGTTACGCTGGGTTCCACGGTGGGTACATACATGTATAGTGCGGATTTTGTTATAAGATGGGGGCGGGTTGATACCTCTGTCGCCGCTGTAGAGTTGACAGAGAAGAGGACGTTATAAACACTGTAACCGGTCAAACAGCTAACTATTCCTCAGCAGATCATATGCACATATATACTGGACAAAAATAGGGATATATGCAAATTTTGAAATTTTGAATAGTGGTGCATTTATTCATTGACACACTGACAAAGTTTCAGTCATAAAAATACAAATATCCCTAATGTGTTTTGTCCAGTATAGATATTTGGATAACACCCAAAGTGCTGGTAAAATAAACAAAGGGAAAGGTGTAGTAAACGCACAATTGCCAAAATACATATAACAATGGTTGTTACCCATAGTATAATAAATAAAATTGGAGGAGGTGACATTGGAATGGCCATATTTAGCAAACAATGACAAAGTTTCGGTGTTTGATGTTTGTAATAATTTTCTGAGAGAATATTCATTTTATTCAATTTTGCTGGGAAATATGTTTGTTTTAAAGTATAACTCAAACACACACACGGATGTAAGTCATATTCTCTGACATCTTTACATCTTTAAACTAATAATATTGTTATTGTAGCTTACTGGCTGACATGCTGCATGGATATGAGAACGTCTTTGATGCTAAGTGGTACGTGTTGACTACAATGCGTGCGTTAACCCACATGTCTCTCAAAGGAGGAATTCACAGAGATACCAACACACATCGAAGAACTGTACAAATAGCAATTGTAAAATAATTATGTTCACGTTCAATACAAATTACTACGAAGGATAATGGAAATGCACGTGATATCAGTACAACATTGGATGACAGTACAATTTACAAGGGCATCACTAATCGCAAGACTCTCAGTGATGGTCAAATTCCCCTGGTAATGGTCAGCCTTCAGAAAAAGGTCTTTGATTTTCAGGGTGAAATACCGATTCAGTGGTCTTGATTCATTGACTGTGTGCTTTTACGTCGCTTTTAGCAACGTTCCAGCAATATCACTGCGGGGGAGACCAGAATAAGCTACACACCTTGTAAACATGTGGGGAATCGAACCCGTACCTTCGACGTGACGAGCGAACGCTTTAACTTCTAAGCTACCCTACCGTCCGCGGTTTGATTCATGTCCGATGACAGACACGTGCATGCTTAGTTACGTAGTGTACATACCAGGGTGTTGTACAAAGTGACCTTATCGCTAGGGTAACCGTAACTCCCACAGCTTAGCTTAGACTCAGGGTAATCTTAGCGGTACTTTAAGGTTCTGTTGTACAACATGCTGTGGGATCTGTTTACTCCATTCTGAATGACTCCAGATTTAACGCAACTCCAGATACATCAAAATATAGTAAATTACATGCACCTGCTCACATGCCAACACATGTGAGATTTAAGGTCCCCTAACATACAGAGGTTCCGTACGCGACACTTCGTGTTCTTCATTTCCGGTTGTCCGCTTACAGTATACATTGAAATTTCTATGAACAGAAACAACGCGATGCCGTATCAATATCGTTTGACAATACATGGCACTAGTGACCCGTGAAGGTCCCGGGGTAGAATAGGCCTTCAGCAACCCATGCTTGCCATAAAAGGCGACTATGCTTGTCGTAAGAGGAGACTAACGGGATCGGGTGGTCAGACTAGCTGACTTGGTTGGCACATGTCATCCGTTCCCAATTGCGCAGATCGATGCTCATGTTGTTGATCACTGGATTGTCTGGTCCAGACTCGATTATTTACAGACCGTCGCCATATAGCTGGAATATTGCTAAGTGCGACGTAAAACTAAACTCACTCACTCACTCATGGCACTAGTTTTCATTTTTCTTAACACGTGAAGATACGGGATAGAACTGGTCTTCAGCAACCCATGCCATAGGGGATCGGGTGGTCAGGATCAGTGACTTAGCCGACACTCGTGGCGCTAATCACTGGATTGTCTAGTCGAGACTCCAGTATTTACTAACTGACGCAAATATATTTCCGTTTTTCTGGAAATAACGTGAATATATTGCCAGTGTTTATAAACACCTTGACCAAGCGTCATTGTTCAATTACTACATGTCACTGATCACTGCTGTCACGCGTAGGTGAGTACAGAATAAACTCATAGTTTAAAATGTGTGAAGAAATTTCTGCTGGAATCCCGAGACCAAAGAGCACATGGCAGGTGAGACGTGGCACACAGACCCAAGAGCCACGTACGGATTAATAGTCACTGATGTGGCAAAACATGTACGTTACGTCATGCTTACAGGGAAACAGTATTAAATTAAATTCGCGGAAATAAGGAGCGTCGAGGAGGACCCCCAAAACACCCTGTGCGTCATTCTCCCAGAGTAGTGCAGGATGCAGTGAGAAGCAGGGAACATTGCGACATGTCTGCATCATTAACTCTGGTCGTGGTGCAACTCTCAGATATGACCATCATTCGTAACTACTCGTGTCATTCCGGCAAGCCGCATGTTCTTGCAGGTCACGGAAAGAGGCGGATAGTTACGAATGACATGATCATAAGACACACCGCTTGCCAGGATAACGAACAGTGGTGGAAGGGAGGTAACTCTTGCTTGAGCAGGCAGTTCATCCGCGGGTTTTTCTTTAGACTTGCGCAAGCCGCTAAGGTAAAAGTTAATAGCTTAGCGGATACTTTCTAAAATATATCAAATGCCACATTGGTGTCTATCTAGACTTGCCGTTTTTGAAGGACAGAATCACTACTAGACCCAGGGCTGACTTAACATGCAGTAGAGCCACGGAGCCAGGCTAGTCTTGCTTGTAAGCTAGCGCTGTGTTGAGATCACCGTTAGATATGTTGCACATCTTGCCTAATTCATTTCCACGTACGAACAACAGTCAAACTGCTGTGTTGGAAATTTGATGTATCGTACATGTGCACACGCTTGTCACGAAGCATTCCCCTGCGTATTCCTTCTACGTTCATCGAGTTCCTGTTGTCACGAACCTCGGATAACTCGAATAATCGACACAACAGCTTTTCGCTGTAGATTATTTCCACGCAGTGGCTACTTCATTTCCTCAGATAACAGGTAGGTCACTTGCACAATACTGTGAGAAGTCCGGTTTTGGCACCTCACGCCGTGACATTGCTGGAATATTGCTTAACTCACTACACATTACGGCTTAATGGAACTACATCATGAGAATTTCGACATACCGGCTAAATCATCACAATGAAACGCATCCACACACGCGCATATTCACACACTTTTCCAAAACATACCTATTGTTTAGAAACATCATTGATGTCTCGTCTGAAGCCATGAGTGGCTGAATCACATGACTTAACACTGTAGAGCCCATTCTTCTTCCGTGTCACTCCAAGCAGTACCGACTGACTGTCAACAACCAGGTGGCACAGACATTGCACAGGACAAGCGAGCACTTCCTCCTCCCCGTAACATTAACAAGACCCGATCCTCGAGTTCCCCTCACAAGAGTGAGACACTCGAACAGCTGTAGCAAAATTAATTTGAGTGAGTGAGTTTAGTTTTACGCCGCACTCAGCAATATACCAGCTATATGGCGACGGTCTGTAAATAATCGAGTCTGGACCAGACACTCCAGTGATCAACAACATGAGCATCGATATGTGCAATTGGGAAGCGATGACATGTGTCAATCAAGTCAGCGAGCCTGACCGCCCGATCCCGTTAGTCTCCTCTTACGACAAGCATAGTCGCCGAAACTAATTTGAAGACAATTTGTATTCCTTGCCTACCTAGCGTATTTTCCATGTACAAGTGTCAGAATTACTTAAACGGTTCGTTGCCAACATGGCAGAGATGTCATAGCAGAATAGGACTTTGATGAACAGTTAGTTGAATATATTTCAAAATAATGATCACAAAACCAATCCTAGCTGCTAGCGTTATATTGTCAGAAATCATACGTTTTTTGTATAATCACAAAAAAACATTTTTCACAACATCCACGACAAACAATCGCACTCTCTACATGCTTCAGTAAAAGCTATGGTGCATGTAGATAGTCATTCTGGATGACAATTGCCTATTGTCGTACTGCTTTTGTTTGACGCGAGTGTTGAGTAATGCTTAGTCTCTAAATTACGTATATAATCTTTAATTGAAAAGGAACCCAAGGGAGACCCGAGTTGCAGAACCTGAGGAAATCCAGACTTGTTCTATTTAAGGATGTAGCACTGCAGAGAAGGCTTGGCAGTAGGCGCAATAGTGTGGTTCAGAGACTGAGACGGACTAACGTGATTGGCAACCTCTCCGTGGGAGGCAGTTACCGACAGGAAAAGGGGCACTTGACATCGGATGTCGGATGAGTCGGGACGACGTTCTGGCCTGGTGACCCAAGTAACAAAAGAACATAAGCGACGATGAATCGAGGAGCATCCGTTACCTTTGACCTGATGACAGACGCCGGAGTTTGTCACCAGGGGGACAAAAAGGAACGAACAGATTTTTGGAATAGGATACCAACTGCAGGTAAAGACTGGTTACACAATATAAGATGTGTTAAGATTTTTTTTTTTTCGTAATCTCTTTTCAGTCGGACATGAATTCTTGCCCCTTTGTTAACACGTGCTGACAGTGTTAATTGTTCCCTTCGTATAATTGCACAATTTTGTTGACCTTTACACCCAATCGAGAATTGTTATATTTAGATAATGTACTGATTCACACACGGCCGATCAGTTTTATTTTAACATGGTGTACACACATCAAATTAAAGTACGGGGAAATGCTATATAGAACGCGTGTGAAAGCAGTGTCGACAGGATTACCTAACATGCACTTTCTTGTCCTTAAAATGACCATTAAATTGAAACTCTCGCGAAAATGATGCGTACACCCTCCCGCTTCTTTCTCAAAGAACCGCTTCTGAACTCGTTCTTGCGTCTCGCGCAAATGTCCAAACATTTTTCGTCCCAAGCGTTCGATCATGTTCTAACATTCTAACAGTGAAATGCATGTGCAAGGGACGAGCTGTGGGTTGCCATGCTGCGAAGGCGCCAAGCAAATAAAGTTGATCCGAGGACATGCCATCCGAACAGGGTCGTCTGGCGTTGTGAAGAATCCGGGAATAGATAAAAGATATACTAGTGCCCCGGGGCCTATCAATCATTGACAACTGTATGACAGACTGGAGCTGTAGCAATATACCAGTTGTATGGCGGACCTGTTATACCTGACAATCCAATGATGAACATCATGAGCATCGTCCTATGAAATTGGGATAGGATGACATGTCAACCAAGCCAGCGAGCTGACCACCCGATCCACAAGTCGACTTTTAACCACAAGTATGGGCTGATGAAGACAAATACGTCACGGGTCAGTGGGTTGTAAACTGATGCTCGAGGCGTATACAGCAGGCAGTGCGTTAGAAGTGGGTGATGCTTAAGTGTATACGTTTCGTTATATTCACCGTGGATCGTCTTTACAAATCCAGCAAAGTACGAGGAAGTTCCCCTAACACTCCACAAGGACTTGGGGGTAGTTAGGATCGCCTCCACAAGAGCAATTTGTTAAAGACATGTTGGGACATTCTATCAAGTTATGAAACAATTTAACAAAACCTACGTCATTTTGCAAACCGACATTTTTATTGTTACTTTTTGTCAAAATATCCACACCCTTTACATTAAATGTGAGCATTTGGAAAGGATACTTCAATGATCACAAGTATGATCAGTCAAAGAAACAATTGCCACAGAATCACAAAAAACAACAAACGCCAAAAAAACCCAAAACAATAGACTTTGGAAAACGGCTTCCTCCTGATAGTTCAGGTGGTTTGTCCTTGTCTCACGCTGCCCTCGGGGAAACCTCCAGCTATAATTGAGGCTGCAGTCTGTAAATGACCAAACATCCATCAGACAACCTAGTGACTGACATCGTGAACACCGACTTAAGTAATCAGGACACGATGTTCGACCAAGTCAGCGAGCGAGATCCCTTTCTGATTCGTAACTACTTGTCATTTGAGCAAGCCGGAGGGAGGCTCGTATTTATCTCGTGGCCTTGGTCACGACTGGGCCTTGTCCAAGCCACAAAAGGTTTGGGGCTATTTCAAAGGATATCATTTTGAATTTCAAAACATTACTATGAAATTCCAATGACTTCATAACAAAGCCCATCAAGCATGTTTCAAACGCCGTTTACCAATATCAGCAACAAAATGTTTATATAGCCATTCGATAATCACAAAGAAACTATTTGACGTCTTTTCACATTTTATTACACATGATTTGATTGGTTTGCCACGATTCCTGACAATGCTTACTGTACAGGTCCGAGTCTTCTTGAAGGTCACGGAAAGAGGCGAGTAGTTACGAAGAACTAATTCCATGTCGTGTTGCAAAAGGGAGATAATTGAATTACAAAACTGGAAAATGCTTATTCCAAAGGGACACCGCGGGTTTCAACATCCCCCATACCAGACAAAACTGTATATAGTTCAACAATCAAATTTATTACGAAAACGATTGTAAAAAACACTTATAAGAACAATGCAAGACAAATATAACATTTGAAAAGACACCACGTCAAATTACCCCCATCGTATGCTGCATTGTGTCAAACGTTGTATACGGCCGTTACATCACTAGATGAGGTACAATGATGTCTCGTACTGCCCTCGTATTGTGTTCGCCATCTTGGTAAGGCTCTGTAGCATGCTGGACATAGACTTCAGCTGTTGACCAAGCAACGAGTCGCCGGCAGACTTCCCTGCGACATCACACCCTGACAAGAGTTCGCTTCTCGTATTCAGCAAAAGCATGTACACCGCGAAGAGATTCATGGCTGGAATACAATTTGACACAATAACATACTGGTTACGTCATTTCTGGTGACAAGATAGAGACCAATTGTGTGGAGTGGTTATTTACTGCCGCACTGGGCAATATTTCAGCTACATGGCGGCATGTGGATAATCTTTTTCTGGATTTGGGGATGGATTTCACGGTATCAACCTTAATCTCGTGCATAACCTGAGGAGAGATCAATGCAGAAATGAGCGACCTATTTGGAACTGACCACGGGTGAGTGAATTTTGTTTTACGCCGCACTCAGCCATATTCCAGCTATATACCGGCGGTTTGTAAATAATCGAGTCTGGACCAGACAATCCAGTTATCAACAACATGAGCATCACGCAAACGGAAACCGATGACATGTTTCAACCAATGTGTTAGACTAGGCGAGGGAATGACTTCGAGTCAGTGAAGTGAACAATGTACTGCGTGTAAGGTGCGAATATATTCATGTCGTATTTTGGCACAACCCCCTGTTGTACCGACCATCTTTATCGTCATCTGTTGTCTGTTTAATGAGTTGAAGGAGCTGGTCATCAGGGGTCAGCTGAGACTGGTCCAGATCCTGTCAACATACATGGAGCAATACAACACGGTGCATTCACCTCACTGAATTTGTATAGCGACCTGCATGCATGCGCTTGTATACTACTCGGGACTAGAGACCGTTAAGTTGTAGCTCGGCCAGTTTAATGTGCATACCCACGACCCAGACACCACATCCTGACTTCAAACTGACAAGACCCATTTTGTACCGGAAGTGCACTGCAGGAATGGCAATAACAAGTACCACTCCTTATGTTGATGTGGATGGGGTAACCACTGGTATCCCGCTGTATGTTGAGGACCAGGGGATGGATCATGGGTGGGCGATCAGACATTCAGGTGATGGAATTATATACTATTCGTGAGGTATTGTCGATATTTGCGCTATGTCCTATGAGTAAACAGAAACGCTTGCTGAAGATCGATAATAACCTGAGCTTAGATTTTCGAAGTTCTCTTAACGCTAAGACAGTCATAAGTGCTATACATTAACATTAACTCGCGTCCATCTTTGCGCGAAGAGAGCTTCGAAAATCTACATCCAAGATGTTCAGGGTTCCTGCGACGTATGGCGAAAGGAGCAATAAATATTTGAAATATTCCCGAGCAGGTAAACAAACTACCTACCTGTAGCCTGGCGGGAAACAGCACAGTTTGGTTCAGGCGGTCCACACTCGCCAAGAACTACAAGAAACAAAGTCAAGGTCGAACCATCTCGGGATAAATCTAAATTTAATCAGATTGTCTAGCGACTATGTCTTTCGTGGAAACTGTTCATAGCTACTAACAGATGAAATGAAAATCTAAACCAGCTGGTGACGTACAGGAAAAATGTATTAACCTCTGTCACAGCAAACCAATCTTCAACTTATCAACAATCCTGTAAACTCGCAGCTTGAGTTTTACGCCGCACACAGCGATATAGCGGCGGTCTGTAAATAATCAAGCATGGACCAGACAATCCAGTGATCAACAGCATGAGCATCGATCTGCGCAACTGGGAACCGATGACATGTGTCAACTAAGTCAGCGCGCCTGACAACCCGATCCCGATCTCGCCTCTTTCAAGTATACTCGCGTTGTGGCAAGCACGAGTTGCTGAAGACCTAATTTAACCCGGATATTCACGGGTCCAGGTGGCTGTGGTGGTAGCAACCAAATACAAACCGCGGTGCCGAATTTGATATTGGATAGGCTTGACAACACCCAGTAACAAAAGTCACATGTATTGTATCATTTCCACGCGTCATCATGCCCTTGAACGGACCTCAGAAAGGGAATTTAAATTCGATCCATGGCCCAAATAATTTTACATATTTTTATAGCTCCTGGGCCGCTAATACACACATTCTTCACAGAAATGGAGATTCAACGGCAATAGGCCGATACTGAGTAGTCTCGACAGGACACATTCTATTCAAACCGTGCACTTACTGGGCATTCGCCTGGTTGCATTCTTCACCCAACATACCAAGTTAGTCGCACTTATCCCTTTGTCGCTGGTTTAACCAGTATAAATGTTTAAAATACTCACCTCACGCATTACTGCAAGAAGTCCACTGCTCGAGTTTAAAACGCGTGGAATGTGCTTTGAAGTCATAGTGAGGGTTTCGCTTGTCTTGCTTCGCTGTCAATGAATAGGGACAGAGTGCATGCGCGTTGAGCCATCTGGCAGTTTTGTTGCCAAATACACATGAAATGCACGCTTACCAGACGAGTCTACTATCAGCAGAGGGGACTGATCAAACGCGCTCGTGTAGGTTTTCGTGATTGACTATGATCTGTCTATATGATAATATGGTATGTACTATGTGTTTTATTTATGTGTAGCAGTTGTGTAATTATTCAGCTGAGTGGTAGATAACGTGGTAACGAATCTGGTAGCTAGTAGCAACAAAGACCAGAACATTAGGCTCGTCCATGGAGTGTCACCGGACATGACGTTTTTAAAAGCATAAATCGGGGTGGTCTATGTTCTCCAAAGTCTGTGTGACCTACAGATTATATTTTCACCCAGTCCTAACAATATGTATACTAGACACATAAAGAAACTGTGCATTTTCAAAATATTATCCCAGTTGATAAGTACGCCAACAATGTCAAAGGTACATACACACTTTTTGGAGGGATCACGAGACCATAACAAGTCGGGAGAATTTCAACTGAAAAGTCAATCACAATGGCGTCAAGAGTTCACAAGTGGGACAGAGATCAAACGCCCACGCCACAGTCTCAATAACGGGCATGTCCACATCGGCATTGATAACAGCAGTGCATCGACGCATAGAGCCTATCAAACGTGCAAGGAAGGCTTGTGGGATGTCACGCCTGATTCTCTCAAGTCTGTTGAAAGGTCAAGGACGTTATCTGGCGGAAGAGGAAGACGGCGTAGACGTTGATCCCAAACATGCTCTATCGGGGAAAGGTCCGGTGAATTTGCAGGCCAAGGCAGCAAGTCAACGTTGTGGTGTTGCAAGAAATCCATAGCAACATGTGCCGTGTGAGGGCGGGCATTGTCCCGCTGGAATGTTAACCCAGGGCCATGACGTTGCAGAAAAGGTTTTGCCAAAGGTCAAAGAATCTGATCCCTGTAGCCCATACCAGTTAAGCTGCCCTGAACAATCAGCAAAGGAGTTCTTTGGCATGCTATTATTTCACCAGAGATCATCACTGAACCCCCACCAAAGCGATTTCTCTCCAAGACACAGGTCTCTGCATAAAGTTCTCCCACGCACCTATAGGCACCTTGATGTCCATCACAATGGGAAATATTACACCTGGACTCAACTCAAAAACAACATTTCTCTACCAAAACAAGGGTCTGCGGACATGATGTCGGCACCACATTCGGCGAGCCTGTCGATGACGTTGTGTCAGGATAGGTCGTATGGCAGGATGTAGTGGTCTGATCCCGTGATGACGTAAACGTGGTTGGGGTGAATGCGGCGAAATCCTGAGATGGTCCGAGCTGTCATCACTGCAGTCTGAAACCTGTGGCGAAGATGGATCACCCTTATCCATCTGTCCTGTCTTGCGTTGTTACACGTGGACGTCCAGAACGTGGCCGATCGATGACATCATTTGTGTTCTGGTAGCGTCTCACCAATGCAGAAATGATGTTCCGGTGGCAGTGGAAACGTGCAGCCACTTGTCGTTGAGACATTCCCCCGCGGACCATCCCAATGGCCTCATGACGATGTGCAGACGTTAACCATGGCATGTTATGCGTTTCAATAGCTGTTTAATTTTTTTTAACGCAGGGGGTTGAGCTTTCCAAAGTGACAGTATCGTGTGGCATTCATTTGCTCTGTTTCTCATTCTCGGAATGTACGTTCAACAACGTATTGCACGCCCCAAAGACAAAACCACTGACGTCACGGAACGTAGCACGTGCATGCATGCATGTTGGATACATGTCACTAATCTCTGAGTTAAAATGCTTTTGTGTCTACACAGGTTTGATAACTTTAGATTTGAAATTTCACGTTAAACAAAACGTTAAATCAAAGAAATAGAAATTCAGATTGCGAATCCGCATAATTAACTTTGCCAGTTGCACATCTTAATCTCTTAATTTTATTCAGTTTAGGATAAAAGTTCTTTAACAAACGTCCATAGTTTCAAATCGCTGTTACTGTTTTGTTTTGTTTTTGTTTTCGCATTGCAAAGGGTAAGCACGTTAAATGAAACGCCGTAGGATAGGGATGGTGGAAGTTATAACGCACGTGCATTTGTTTCACTGTTCCGACTACTGCGCTTACCCCCTTGTAATACAAACCAGTAATCGCGATTTGAAACTAAAGTTGAATGAAATTCTGAGAATTTAATGTGCAATTGGCACGATACGTTTGTGAAGATTCGCAATCTTAATTTCCCTTTATTTGATTTACTTCTTCTGTTTAAAGTGAAATCCATCGGTACGTTTTCACGGCAAACGGCAATAGTTGATCACTGGGTTGTCCGGTCCTGACTCGATTACTGACAGACCACAGCTATATAGATGGAATATAGCGGCGTCAAATAATAAACAAAACTTGTTGTAAACCAAAACAAGGAATAAAAGGGGGAACAATCACTTTCAAAGTTCTACAAAATGAACAAACTCTTCACACGCTGCTTTTTTATATTTTATGACTACATGTATAGAATTTGGGATAACACTTGAAGTTCCTTTTCCCCAAACGCAATATATGTAGCAAGCACAGTAAGGCTGCATAAAGAATTAAATGTTTCTCAGGCACATCTTTTTCAAAAGTGACGAGAGCGGTATGTCTTTTTGAAAGTTTTGAAAAGCTTTGAAAGTTTACCACGTGTTAATGAGTTGTAGATTTAATCACACTCATTCTTGCAGACACTCATTCGTATCGTGGACAAATGGATGATCGGGACGAGGCAAAGTCCAAATTCTTTTTCAAATGGCAATAAAAAAGTGTTACGGGTACAGATAAATGTGTGATGCCCGAGAAATATTTCACTTATTTTATTTAGCCTAAAAACGTATCTGTACAATTTGGATGAAAGGTTGCTCAGTACAATTAATCTCTTTGCTATTTATTAATTTTTCATATATAAAATCCCTGACATGATTGAAAACAAGTAATTACATTTATTCCCTGTAAGTAATTTCACACGGCATCCGAGACGTGTCTGTACACTTGGTGCTGATATATATATGAAGGGATATTATATTAACATAAATATTGACGAGTATTAATACTAATCATACATATCGAGCCATCTCTACGCCCGGGACATGTTTTGTTCACACGTAATACCTGCCAGGTTACTATGCTACGTTCAGTGTATTGCACAAGAGACAGCTTCCTGTGTTCTTTATCACTTCCGGTCTTTCTAGTTTCGTTTTAGATTCCAACATGCCCAGTTTCGTTTCGAAACACACCAGGTTTCGTTTTTAGCAAACCACTGGACTTCAACGTGCTGAACGCTGTGGCTCACTGAATACCGAGGTAAATGTGTGATACGTTTCATTGTATACCTTATGATTGATTATATAGGCCAGCGCACCTGTCTCTAAGGACATTACACACTTGCGTAGTGGTGTCACCGTGTTGTTGCTTGCGGGGTCGCTCTTTACCGGGTGCCGGGTTGTGATTCACAGTTTTGTGTCACACCTGTCCCACGGAACTCCTCCGTATTTATTTACACGCACATGTAACAGTAGGTAATTGGTATCGCCCGTCTATATCGACTTTATAAACACGACTTGTAGGATGACAAACTTCTCTGACAAGCTCGTGAAATGGTAGTCTCGAGGTCAAATAACTATTACACTTTTGGGAGCTGACATTTGAATCTATAAATGTGAATGATGTCATTTGTGACACGAAGTCGAAGGACTGACAATGTGTTGCAAGATAACCGTATGCGTCTATGTAGGTCACGATTGTTAGGTCTGTTGTCTCCAGTGAATCGATCCGTATGTACTGTTGTAACACCAGGTGTGAGTACGGGTGTCAGTCGAATGCATTAAAACGTGACAGAGAGGTGCGACGTTACTATTTTACGTCATAGTCATCAATCTGAATCTGAAATATGGTGTAGCCACAGACGGATCCAGAAGGGGGACTTTATATATGTGAATGGTGCGTGCGTGCGTTGTACGCCTGTAACCGAGTTTTTACGTTTGACGGCTATACCCATGTCTTTATGTCTGATGGCTACACCGGAGATTTTAAGTTTGATACCTGTACCGGAATTTTCATGTTTGACGCCTGTGTCGAAGTTTTAAAGTCTGCTGGCTGTACCAGCGGGTTTTTTTACACCTGTATTCGAGATTATGTGTTTGACACTCGTAGCCGCGTTTTCACGTTTGACGGGTGCACCAGAGCTTTTATGTTTGACGCCTGTACCAGAGCTTTTATGTTTGAAGCCTGTACCTGGGTTTTCACGTTTGATGCCTGTACCCGCGTTTTTACGTTTGACGCGTGTACCAGAGTTTTTATCTTTGACACTTGTACCTGAGCTTTTGTGTTTGACGTCTGTACCAGATCTTTATGTTTGAAGCCTGTGCCTGGGTTTTCACGTTTGATGCCTGTACCCACGTTTTTACATTTGGCGACTGTACCAGAGGTTTTATGTTTGACGCTTGTACCAGAGTTTTTGTGTTTGACGCTTGTATCAGAGGTTTTATGTTTGATGCCTGTACCAGAGTTTTTTTATGTTTGACGCCTTTACTGGAGGTTTTATGTTTGACGCTTGTACAAGAGGTTTTATGTTTGACGCCTTGACTGGAGATTTTTATGTTTGACGCCTTGACTGGAGATTTTTTGTTCAAGTAATGCCTGTACTAGAGGTTTATGTTTGACGTCTGCACAGGAGTTTGTTAAATTTGACGGCTGTACCGGAGTTTTACATTTATCTTACAGAATGAGCACGTCACCGTCCGTTGAGTGGCGTCAGAGAGGCAACGAAGTTTATAGAACCGCCACTGAAGGTCTTAGCCCTGTGATACTGAAAGAACGCCTCAACAGCGCCCTTAATTATTATCAAAGGGCGCTTAATGTGGCAGCAACCCCAAACGAAAGATCATCCGCTTGCAAGAATTTAGCAAGAGCATGCTGGAAAATGGCCCCCGTCGTGAAGACAAAGGAAGAGAAACCGGAAGTGATCAGGTTCTACTTCAAGGAGGCGCTGAAATATTTCCGTGATGCAAGATCTGCTGCGGAAGATCAGAGCTTGTCCTGGCTGGAAGATCTTCTGACGTCCGCCATTGTGTGCTGGACCGAGTTCCTGGAGTACATGGACTACGCCGACATAGAAGCACGGATACGGGAGCTGCACGTAGCAGTGCAGTACGTCATCGATGACGTCACACGCGCGGAGGCCTACCTGGAGATCGCAAACCATTATTTTCATGCTGGCATCACGGCGCTTCAGAAGCGCGAATACAAGAAAAGTTTGAGTCTGCTGAAGGATTGCCATTTCCCCCTGTACGAGGCGAAGCGGCTGGGAACAAGTTCCTCTAATGTGCTGGAGGAGGCTGAGCTCCTTGAGAAGGACATGTACGTGCAGATGTGCGTCACGGAGTCAGTCAAAGCACGTGTTACAGGTAACGTGAAGCTTTGATGATGTTATGTCCTATTCATTGGTGTCACATTAATTTTCGACTCGCTGTGCGCATGCGCAAAGCGTGAAAAATGTCCGCTGGCAAACTCCCGTTGTGGTCGTATGTTTTCCGATAGTGTAAATACATCCGAAAAATGTGATTAAATAAATAATTATTTACACGTGGCAACTGGTCATAGTTGACTACATACACCCGTTTGTCTATATTTTTCAATTATGGATGTCCTATTTTTTTTACTGCTGCTGGTTTTTGTTTGTTGTGAGAAGGGGATGTGCGAGAAGGACGGTGGTGGCGAGATGTGGTTATACAAGTGCTTGTGGACAAGTAATGTTTTTCACTACTCACTGTCTTCGTTTTATACAAAAGTGAGATAAGATGCATTCGACATAAACTAGTACATATCTGTTTTGATTTTCGTTTTCTTTAGGGTGTCTTTACGCGTAAAACATACGGCCAATGTAGAAGTTGGCCGCGCATAGGCACAGCGAGTCGAAAATTAATGTGAAACCAACGAATTTGTTTCTCAAGCACAGGTGACTTCGCGTGCTAGTATAGATGTAAGGGTTAAAGCATGTAGTCGGTCCTATATTACTGTTGTATACAAATAGTGCCCCGTTACTTCACCGTTGTTGTCGTGAGACCTTGCACTAGGCTAGGGCTGCGGCTTTTAGAAATATGAGAAGCGGTGGGGGTGTGTGTTTGTGTTGGCGTCTGTGTGCTCACTATTGAAAGGGGGTGGGGGGTGAGGGCTGCATTTTCAGACCAGTTTCAATGGCTATTTAACAAAAAGCAGAAGGTAGGAATGAAAAGCAGTATTTTCCTGATTCCAAGCAACTGCCTTATTTTTTTGTGAACATATATATTTTCCCATGACTGAACTGATAATCACCAAAAAGATCATGATTGAGCTTTTGCACACATACATTTCGCGGAGAAATCAAGTCGACATTTTCAGGCTTGGCCCACTGCAGTGTGAAATGACACGAAAATAGTGATACCTGTAAACCGTCGTTCGTATTTACTGATAAGTAATTCTTATGACAACATTCCTATTGCAAAGGGAGATAACAATGTGTGAAGCAACAAACACATTCTTCACGTGTAAAGTTGGAGACTTGTGTGTTGTTCTCACAGTTTCACTGGAAACTGTTTCGTCGGATAATCGGAAGTTTTTCATAACATGTATTGTAAAAAATATTTTGTAACAGGTGACGAACTCTTGTCACGTGTGATCCATGACGAAGAGATACTGAACATAGACATGGTTTGGGAGGTGACCGACTGGTACAGGACGGTAAGTAACAGTAACAGATCTCAGTACCCTACTTTTGCTTACGGAAAGGACAATGACAATGACTTAGAGCAATATCACGGCGGATAGAGACGAAAAATAAGCTTCATATATTCTAACCATTTGGGGAATCGAACTTGGGTCTTCGGCGTGACGTAAAATTGGTGCTCTGATATTTTCTGTTTGTCAATATATATGAAATAAACAAATATGCATATGCTATATAAAGACTGAAATCATTTAAGCTTTATACTTAAAATGTCTATGTATGCAGACTTTGCCTCATCGCTAAATGGCTGAAAATATGCTGATACGACGAAAGGCTCAACTCAACTTCGACGTGACGAGGGAAAGTTATTGTATAAATATCTTAATACATTTTATTTTTCAAAATCTTACTCCTAATGTACAAGGCACAGATCCAGACTTTATGTTATTGCATGATAGTGGCAGCAGTAGAGCTTAAAGTCGTTCGTGGAGATTTGTCAAAACCGACGTCACAACTGTAGTCACATATTGTTCCAATTTTCCAGATATTTGACATCATAATTTGGTCAAGGCTTTTTTGAACTGATTAAGGTGAGCGATAAACAAGCTGCTGCACGTTGTCACCAAGAACCACAAGTCTTAGCACCATGAAGTCGTACTGCCAGCGAAGCCATTCATGTACACAGGTAAACGCGCAGTTGTTCTTCTCAGGCGATTATGCTGACCCGAGAGAATGACTTTGAAATGGAGGCAATTGCCCATTCTCGCCTGGGGCAAGTCTACGACCAGGTTCTGATGATGAAAAACAAGGCGAAAGAAAACTTCAACAGATGTCTGCATCTCGCCAACCTGATGGTGCCGAGGACCTTCCACAGTGAAGGTAAGTCCACTGTTCACTGTCATTACTTCTCTGATATATCGTTAATATCATATACTAAAACTAAATAACATCAATGTTTAAGAATTAATTTCAATCATTTAGCAATATTCCTGCAGTATCATGGCAGGAAACTTTGTATATGAAAACGCTCATGAATATATTATTTGAGTGAACCGCCTTGTTTATCATGTGCTACAATGTTGCCATGTTACGGTGATGTATTGGAAAACGCCTGTCATAGCACACTGGTAGCGTTCGCCCATATTGTATTGAACAATCAAATAATATTTTAATAAGGAAAATCGGATCATAGTCAAGGACCCGCATTAGTGAGAGTATCGCTTTATCTGAGGGGTTGGTACCCTAGCCGCCTGGTTCCAGAATGCTGTGGTTGAAAACTACTCCCAACAGATCAGTTACTTTCCATTTTCCATGTTCATTCAACTGTAAATGGGTACCCGGTGGGACGTCTTGGTAATCTACATGCTACTATTTAGCGTCACAGACAGCTTGTTAATTTATTACATTGTTGAGGATGGAAGTCACATGCACAGTGATGTTTTGATAATGGTATTCCTAATCAGCAGCTGCCGTTTTAACTAAACAAAATACCAAAACCACCGGACATTGATCCAAGTTTTGAAATAATCGAAAAGCCTAAAATATTACTCCCTGTATGACGTCCATTCAAAATATCCTGTTGCTCTCAGACTGGCACATCTACGCTACGACAGCCTTACAACGCTACCAAGAACAAACTGTCAGGGACGAGGAGAAGGCCAAACAGGAGGAGAGGGACAAGGTGAAGGACGAAATCAAAGACGACTTGACTAAGGTCAACTCAACCTTTGAGAAGTCTGCCAAGATGGAGTTTTTGGAGTTTCTCTACAAGACCTACCCTCCCAAGAACCCCACCTACAAAAAAGAAGACCTGCCAGACAAGCCCGACATGACCCAGCTGAAGAAGGTGTACTGCAAGGCTGTGACCCACTACCACCCCGATAAGGTGAATGTAGAGGAACACGGGCTGAAGTGGAAAGTGCTGAGCGAGGAGATCACCAAACTGCTCACTAAGCACTATGAAAGTCTTAAGTAGATGGCATTGAAGAACTGAATCAAACTTTTGCTTTAAACACAGTACGACTCGTACGCACTTAAAACAAAGTAACATACTCAGTTGTAATAACAGGTCAGCAATGGAAGAAATAAGCTCTGGATTAGGAATAGCACTGCATGGACAACCTTTCAGGATAGCACTGAATTACAATTAAATCAGTCAGTCATAAGAAGGTTGTTGAGTAAATTTAATTATTAACCTGAAAACAACATCACTAATCCTAATCCTCTACAAGTTGCCTGTGCAGTGAGGATTAACCGTTGCTAGCCAAGTCATACTTCACTGGCTCTGCACAATGTTAGTATATCAACACTACAAAAATAAGCTGGTTTCCGGAACACTGAAACAGAAGAAACGTCATGGAAACCAGCATTTCCAGTTGGTACATAGGGGTACAGGTCCTATAGTCTCATCGTGGTTTCCATGCAACTGAAACTGCACCATTTCAGGATGGTTTCCAGTTCGTTTACCCACTCCTCCAAGCAGGATCCAGCTGGTTTTCATTTTGTTTGTTTACTGTAGGTTTCTATGAAAACTGAAACTGAATTTTGCACCATTTCCAGGTGGTTTCCAGTGCAAAATGCGCATCCTTCAAAATTGCTGTGATGTTTGGTGATTGGAGATTGTAACTTATTGTCGCCCCTTGAAAGAATATTCATCAAGCACAATAAAATGAAACGTTAGGGGTTTTTTTTATTGCTATGGTTCCTCACCTCTTGTGCACGACAGTTTTTTTACTTAACGATCTGCGTGTAACCAGATACAGATGTAATTGATATCACAAAAAAATAAATAAATTCATGTGCATTAGATAAAGGACAAATTATGTGGTATTTTCAGTTAGTCAGTCGGGGTGACTTTAATAATATGTTACTGGCCCGATTCACAATCAGCAAGCATTTGGCTAGCAGGCCAGTAGTTGTTTCGAACGCTGGGTGTTTGTGTACGTGCATGTGTGATATGTCGTACATGTACCTTCGGGCAGTGTGCTTCCCATGAAGATAGGTGGAAAGTTGTTCACTCTTTTTGTTGATCATCTTGCCTTTCTTGTTGCGAATTTCTAGTTTTCTTCAATACAGAAGTGACACGCCTCTGAGGCTCGTTTGTTTGTGTTTGATTGCTGCTAGATTTATTTGGATAATTCAGTTTCCTTTTGACAATAGTCTGATGATTGCTGCATAAAGCACTTGTGTTTGTGTGTGCATGGATGTACAGAAATGAAGTAATCCAGTGTACTAAACACACACACTTGCTCCACGATCTCAAGTGTAGAGCGCTCTGTACTGGAGAAGGGCAACACATTTACATGTATGATGTCCGTGAGGAATGTTGTCATACCATTGCATGACCTGTAGTCCTTACTACATAAAGGTGCACGGCATATCCAGGGCCGGCTACAGCGTTTTGTGAGGGGGTTGGGAGGGGTGATGGTGTGTGTGTTGCACACATCATTTTCACTCGTATTCACTGGAGTTCTAATGGTTCTTTAATAAACTGTTAACTGCTGTTCTGTGTTAGAATCCAAACATATCCAGTGTCTTTGTAACATATTTCACATCTCTTGACGAGAGACAATCTGCTTTATGTGCTGTTGGTGTTTACAATGTATGTTTAATAAATACGGAAACGAATTGTGTGGTCTTTGCAGAAACAGTGCGAGGTACTCTCTATACTAACACCGACAATAACTGGAAGACCCCGACCATGTTCCAGTCACACATGCCATTCTGTTAACAAACCAACTGAAGTAGTTGATCACTGGATTTTCTGGTCTAGACTCTGTTATTTACAGACCGACACATAGTTGAAATATTGCTGAGTGCGGCGTAAAACAAATCTTACGCACTCACTCCCCAACAGAAGAAAGAGAATCATGCATCCTTGCGCCTCAACCATCTACACATGTACACATCTAGATATCTGTCAAAGGATATGTTTAGGCAGGCCTTCTGACATAGCATACATCTGAACATCAATCTCAGCATACGTGTATATATACGTCACATCTTACGTACAAGATGTACGTAAGATGCAGATACAGTCAGTATATACTCTACAGTGTAGGGCGTACCAAGCTAGGGAGAGAAGTTCTTTTGGCAATATCCACAGCTCTCATCACATGGAAAACCACAGCCACATAAAATTAGAAATTTTATTAACATTCCAACTAAACCATCTACATACTACAAAAACTCTGACGACACTAGAATGCGACCATTCACACTACATATGGCAACGACACAATATAACTGAATGCAATCAAATTAATGTAATACTGTATCTATGGTAACGACTGTCTACCTAGATGCAACAGTTTTAGGAAAAAATCGACATTTTTTATATTATCTATCATTCTAAACTAAGGTAAAAAATATATAATTTGGCAACTTGGTTTATATGTTTTCCTTTGGCAAAATGGAAGTTCAGGAAGAGATCAGTTGTCTCCCCTTATTCATTCCCCTGATTGGGGTTGTGGCCATGCATCATATTGTGTCCCTGTCCCGGGAACATGGGCATTATAGGCTGAGGCTGTAGGCCTGTGGTGTAGGGGTTCAGCTGTTGGTAGGCACCTGGCATCTGGTACATATCTGCACGAGGCACGCCTTGCATCCCAAACATATCGTACTGCTGTACGCTATGAGGCATGTGCGAGTAACCTCCCTTCATCGGATCGTATACGTCACTTCCGGTCATCCCTGGCATCCCTGGCATCCCTGGCAACCTTCCGATCTGCATGTGCTGGTTGTCAAGGTAACTGACTCCGGGGTCGGGGGTGTAGGGGGAGTATGTGCTGGCAGGGGGTGTGTATGACAGCGATTCTGTGGATTTGGGTCGTAATTCGTTCAACAGTTGTGGGTTACCTCCCCTGCTGGACTGGTCAATCATGGGCTGCACGATCCTCCTCCTTGCGTTAATGAACCAGTTGTTGACCTGGAGTATAGTCAGGCCCGTTTCCTGTGCCAACTGTTTCTTCTGGTCCTCCGTAGGGTATGGGTGAGAAAGGTGTTGGAACAACCATGCACGCATGATATTAGTAGCCCCTTTCGGGAATATCCCCCTTTTCTGCTGTCTCTTGGTCGCCCGGTTCTCAAGTGTATTCTCGTCCTCGCCGTCTGTGCATTCTCCAGACCCTACGCTGTTGTCTAACGTCTCCCCAGCTTCGCTGTTACCGTCTTGAGCATTAGAAGCAGACGACAGGGGAGTGCTCCTTGACCTTGGTCTCGAGTCGTCTGCTTGATTGTAACCTGCGCTGCTGGAAGGGCCAGGGGTTGGATCACGGGAATTTGATTCTGTTTCAATTTTGATGGCCCTGGTTGAGTTAGAGCTCTTGGAGTCGTCGTTTCCACCCTCGGTGTCTTCCATTCCCAGGTCAATTGGCATCTTCCCCTTCAAGCAACTGATGTAACGGCTGCAGAAATTGTCGCATAGCTCCTGGACCTTCTCCAGTTCCAGTAAGTGGAACCGCAGCACCTGGGTGGCTTGGATCATAATGCTGTCGAGCTCGTGGTTGTCGGTGAAAATGGACTTATCGGACTTTGAGAGAACCTGCTTGGCAAACACATCGATGTCTTCAGTGAAAGAGTCTGAGGAACACACCCCTCCTCCTGCAACACGAGGGGAACACGTGGCCAACTCACACTTCTCAAACACGACGGACAGCAGAGGGAAGAGGCTGTGTGAATAGATAGCATCCTTGTCTTCTTTCAGGCCTTCGTCTATGGGAGGGAGCGTCATTGCCCCAGGGAAGGAACTGCTTGGGGTGAAGGGAGGGTACTGGTGCATTGGCTGGGGGTGGTGCGGTAGGCCTGAGGTATTGGGCAAACCCTGACCCGGAACAGGTGCGTGAGGGTCGGGATACAGAGATGCCACTTCCAGATTTGTGTATTGGAGAATGTCAGGGTCGCCTGGTTTTCCATGGGTCAGACTATCTATGTCCATTGTTCCTGGAAGACAGGGTTCTCTCGTCCTCTGTTCTTTTAACTCAATCTTACAACGATGTTTGTGCGGGATCACCGGACTCTCATCGGTATCTACAATAGGAAATTCAATAAAATTGTAAAATAGATATTCAAACGCAAACGACCTGAAAATCATCATCACATACGGTGGCAATGTTATTGAACATGAACAGTCATCCTTCTGAGAGTAACATGTAAATTACAACATTTTGTCATCTTCATTGCAAACATATAATTCATGAATGGCAATCCACACGCTATCATCACATAAAGAGTGTCACTGTGATGCGCATTCATGAATCTGTATAGCTTTGGACAATGTTTCTCAACCCTTTCAATTTCGTTTCATTTTCGTCACTGGTTCCCATGAAGTTTTTATATATATGTTACAATACATATGAGGTACAAGTAGATTATGGTAGGAAAATATAGCTTCCTCTAAATATGAAAACAAATAAAAACGATTTGTGACTTTTTGAACATGGATTTTTTTGGGGGGAAAAGTTTAGAGAAAAAAAACATTTTAGCAGGTAGTAACTTTTCCAAATTCTAATGTATGATAGATTACTAACATATGCTTCGTATCGTTAAGTGTATATTTCTCTTACATTCTCTGTTTCGGAAACAGCTAGCCACACTTTATATTTTGAATTTTTAAAGAAATTTACGAAAACAACAAAAAAGGTGACTTACCTCAGTTGAAAATATACTCCGAATGTCCAGAGAAGTTGTTTTTGTTAGGAGATAATATTGCTAATGATCCTCTCAGCCGCGCCCTTCAACTATATACGGGCTCGTCATAAGTCCGACAATGGCGGTCACGCGATGCTCGTCCCCGCCAGCTATATATGTTGTGAACGGTTCGATTATCGTCGTCATAAACCCATTACGAAGATGTCAGGAGCACAAAAGATTTGGGTAAGATTTAGGAAGTAGGATAATCACGATAAGTAAACGATCAATTGTCTTTATCCAATTGGGATTGATTGAAAAGATTTGGCATTTGCGATTTGTGGCACGTTTACTGTTGGTGAATCGGTATGTGTTGACATTAGGAGCTTAAGCAGGGGCTGAATTTTGAGGTGACTTTTAATTTGTGTTACCGGGGACAATAAAAGTGCTACTGGAAATCTCACATTTTCCGGTTTTCTTTTTAAAAAACTGATTTTTAATTAATTTTATAAAAGCTAAATAATAATAAGTTTTGTTTTTTGTAGCGCTGTAACGTATTTATAGATTCATACTACGATGTAAATTATTCTACTGAAATACAGTATATTCGTGTAGTTTATACGTTCTGAGATATCAGTGTATTTTGGTCAATATCTAATGTAAAATGATTGCTTAAATATATTTATATGATATATTATAAACACTTGCCATGCATCATCATCTGGTTATATACTAACGAGCTAAAGAAACGATACCAAGTCGGAATCACTGACATTACAAAACGACAAACCACCATTGTGATAACGGATAGTGATGTTTTTCATAAAAGGTTAATGTGGTTTGTCGTTTTGTAATATCGGCGATCGACTTGGTATATTTTCTTTTGCTCGTTAGTTTAGTATGTTGCTTGTCATGAAGTAATTCCATGCAAGAAATATAAACATGTAAATCTGACTATATACTTTCTAATCTCTGAAAATCTGTGTGACAGTGAGTCTTCAGAAACCCAGAGACTTACGGGATAGGGCGGTCAGATTCAGTGTATCTAATCATATCTTAATTACCCAGGTAACGGTTCATGGTATCAATTTACAAGAATATTAGAATATTCTGGCCCAGACTCGATCGTAGATGCTAAACAACAAATAATCTGAAATACCTACACGAACGTCGAACAAAACAAAAACCTATTACAATGATAAGAAACAACTGACTCGAAAAACGTCGGTAACAGTTATACGGAAATTGTTCGATTGTCTATTCGGTCTGATCTCCTGGATAGTCACTGACAACATCCATATAGGATTGTATTATTAACCTCAGAAAATCATCGTTTTTGTAGTCTTTGAGTGAGTGAGTATGACTTTACACAGCTAACAGCAATGTTCCAGCAATATCACTGTAGGACCTATAGGGTATAATTGTTTTAAGATCTGTTTGGCGGACTGCATCTTTAAATGTGTTATCTATAAAACTGTTTCAAACGCTTTTCAAAATTAACTTTTTTGGAATTCAGCGTATATGATATCGGTGTTGGGAGCTTTGGAGATCGACTACCAGCTGTATCCAAAGAATGGTTCCTTGCGTGTGTAGCGCTGTTGCTACACCGCATACAACATACACTGGGAATCAAGCAGCTGTAAAAGACAGGGCCATGTCATTATGCCGACCAGTGTTCATAACCCTGTAATGTACAGGTAGTAGGTAATGCTGAAATAGTGCTACTGGACATTCAAAGACTTAAAAAGGAAGAAAATAGACAAACATACAGAACCCCCCCCAAAAAAACAAAAGAAAACGAAAACAAAAACAAACAATAACCAACCAACGAATAACCAACAATAACAGTAGCAAAAATGACATTAGAAAACCCAACCAACCAACCAACCAACCAACCAAACCAAGCCAAACCAAACCAAACCAAACCAAACAAAAAACAAAACAATTCCAAAGTCCCAACCAAACAACAAATATAAAACAGACTCAAAACTGTAAAAGTGAAACAAAACATACCATACAGAAGAATTAAAAACATGAATTATAATGCTATTGTCGAAAAGATATGTTTCTGTTTTTACTTGATCAGCTAAAGACCTGAGACGAACGTACAAGAGGTGCCCCATTCCCAGGCGTCACATTCTAATGTAAAAACATTATGTCTTCATAACTAGCGGCTTAATGCAATATACATTCATAACAAGCTTCTCTACCTCCGTTATAAAGTGTAAAGTGCCAGAATAATTTATGAACTCTTCGGGCTTTTCGGCACCTAGATTCTCCCTTATCTTGATGGGATTCACCTGATATCATAACATTACGTGCTTAAACATGACAAGCGATTAGTACTTAATTGCTTCTTACAATTAAAGTGATGGGTCATAGGTTTTAACATCCTCGACTGGGGCCATATAGAGTGAGATTAGGGTCCAGAATCTGTATAACGAAGCAGCGTGGCCTGACACGGTCGTGCCTGGGGCATTCTTTGGCTGATCTAATACATCGTGAAATAGACTTCTCCTTGGCTGTGATTTCAAATTAGAGAGGGCGTTGCGTCATTTCACGCTTCGTTAATCGTTTCACGCTTTGTTGTTTATTTACTCTTGACTTACTAAACAACATAAAAAATGCCTAATGAATACATATCACGTTTTATCGAAAACACATTCTTTTTATATTTTATACGACGTTTCAGAGCTAACTCCTGCTCTTTCATCAGGTTACACGTCGTAAAAAGAATAAAAATAAGTTTTTATCCATAGACGTGCCATGCATTCATGTTCGTCCAGCTGTCAGGTGCCTATTAAGAACTTTATTGCCTGCGAAAGGCTTTTTGACGTCAACTTCTCGAGCTTTTTAAACCTTTTAAGCTCTAGTTTACATTGTAGTTGTTGTTATGCAGTGATCACTGATTTTACGCATATTAGAAAAGTCTAATACTTTATGGGTAACAGCTTCTTTTTTTTATGATACGACGTTTCGGTATAGCTTCTCATACCGTTTTTTTCAAGCAAGAGTTTATACATATGCACAGCTCAAAAGAATAAAACTGACACGTTAACTGTCTGGGCGTTCAGATGTAGCATCATTTCATGCCCTGGGCCAGTATTGTCTGAAGCGCCAGTGCAATCATGCAAAGACCACGGAATCCAAGTTAAATATTGTCTTTCTGAGATTTTGTTCATCCGTGCACTCAGCAGTATTGAAGCTACACGACCAGTGATTGACTTAATGAGCATCGTACCACTAGTGTGGTGTAAATCTCATGTATTTAACGACGCTACCCAGCCTGACTACGCAGTTCCATGCTTTCATCTTGTCCTGATAGTGCTGGTCTGGAATACCTACTTACAGCAAGAATAAGTTAAACATCATTTTCATTACGTTGTACCGGCAGAGCTTTATGATCAGTAGAAGTGTCATCAAAGTCACACAAGAGCAGCATTGAGTTAGTGGTTTCTCCAGACTCTGTTGTCGTGCGAGAGCACCATTGAGTTAGTTGTTTCTACAGATTCTGTTGTCGTGCAAGAGTTAACACTGAGTTAACATGAACATGTGTCCTTGTGTACGTCTAGCTGAACCTGACCAGGAGAATTTTATCTGCGAATGTGGTAATATGCATGCTATAATTTAAATACTTCCGGGTTAAGGCAAGATGTCCTTTCCATATTGCTCGAGTATGTAAATCACTGGCTTGTCCTGTAGATGTTTTACTAGTGTAGAGGACCTCGTCGTCTGTAGGAAAACCTCATAAATCTGGATAGAATAGTTCCCAGAGGGCAGTGTCATCCACGTACAGGGCACGGCATTTTTCAAACAAAAACGGTTTTTTAATGTATTGAATAAAATACATACCCGGTCTCTATGCACATGGCCTACCTCATGGGGAAATTAATATGAAAACACAATACATGATTGACTCTATAATAATCTGTAAATATTTAAACCTACAATGCCATACAACTACCTTGCATAGAATTTACGTTCTTCCAAAACATCCCGCGAATAGCTTCTTAAAGATGTCAAAAAACAAAACAGTTTGAAACGTTGTGTTTGCACGACTCAGTAGCAATTTGTTCGAATTCTAGATTGTGTGGCATTTTGAAGTTGGTATGATGAAGAGGAACATTTTATGTGATGGACAGACAACGTCTTGTTTTGCAATAGATGCACGGTGTTATCAGGATCTTCCATTGCAATACAGAAGTTGTCTGTTCCCAGACTGCTGTTTAATAACCGATGTACACTAAACATTTTCTGCCCTTTTGTTTAACTTGATTTTCAGAACTAAGATATGCATTCCATTTAAAATCCAGTCAACACAGGGTTGAAGGGTATGCACTAGAGCAGAGCGTACTGGAATAAGCAGTCGTAGAGCCGAGTTAGTAGCCATAGAAACATACCGAATTTTGAGTCTCATTAACCTACTAGCATTCAGACAATGACCTTCTTTTCAGCCGATCCGGTGAAAGTGAAAATAGAGACCACAAACAACTCTGGTTGCACCGAATTCCAATTCCTTGCTTCATAAGAAATTGGTATTTGCAAATGTCTTTTAATTCTATACTTTATTAACACCGTGATTCTATATTTTAGGCAGCATACCTTAACTAAGAAATCACAGACTGTCCCTGTTTGTTGAAGTCATAAAATGATTCACAATGCATCTGGGTCACTGGTTACACCTCTTATGTGTGTTTAGAGTCTATCCAGTGTATTTCTATAACACCCAATGAGACGGATGTAATATCAATTCCGTACCAGACCCCCAAAGTTTTCTAGCGGCAGAGCCTCGTTTTGAGATTTCCAGGTCTCCGTTTGTCAGAACTCACTGTACGACAGAGCACGACGTGTACGACGACGTGTTTGCAAGCAGTAGAAGGATTGTAGTGTTGCAATATACAAGTGCTTAGCTGTGCCATGTTATACTGATTAATATTTATTAAACCAGTTACATGAATTAATCTAAAACTTCTTGACTAGTCATCGCATTAAGTTGGACGGATAGGACGGAACCCAGTACACAGGAAACGAGCATTTCTGTGATCAGTGTTTTCACTTGTGTATGCTTTCTAAACAAACAGATATAATATTACACAGTTTGAACTCTTCTGCGACAAATGATATTAGTGTCATAGGTTGTTGTTAGTTATCCGAAAGAAAAGTGCTACAAGGATTCTCGCCATGCCCTCTTGAATTTAAATGACAGCCGGAGGTGGATGAAGAGAAAGAGGCGCCTCAGGCTAGCTCACTGCCATGCACCTCACTTTGCTTCACTACACAGGGTCGGGGCTGGTGTCAGACTTTCATGTTGCCCTATTCTGGGATTTTGAAACATTGACACACCTTCCCTGTTGCCTCCAGTTGCAGCTAAACACTAATCGCTTGTCAGGTTTGAACACGTAATGAATATCGCCTTAATCCATCTTAACAGGGGATTCTTTCCGTCGAAAACTGTTGAATGGTGATGCGTGATTTATAGATTTATTTATTTCTGTAGGCAAATGTTTTGGTTGGCTCTTTATTTTATCATACGATTAACATTATTATATGCTGGAGTAAGAATATTGTATTTGTGTATTGTGTATGTCAAGTGTATTTCTCAGGTTCTATACGAGAGAAGTGTATACCTTTGTTAACAAAAGTGAAATGTAAAGATTATGGCAATAAATAAACGTGCAGGGGGTTACAGATACATATATATTTTGTAGCAAAACTATTTGATATTCACACTATTCCGAACGAAAATTGATTTGTAGGAGCGTCACCAGTCAAACAAGATCAGCATCGAGTTAGTGGTTTCACCAGACCCGTTGACGTGCAAGTATAAAACAAAGTAATAACTTCGTAAATCCAGCGTCCATGATTTATTCCGACATCCTGAACATGTGTCCGTGTGTACGCCCAACTGAATCCAGTTTAAGAAAATTTACTTTCAGCATTATTCGCTACACTCCTCAACTGAGCGTAACCTTTGAGCGTCCTACCACCGTCCAATCAACGCGAGACGCCTGGAAGGATTCAACTAATCAGACAACGGCTACTGTTTACGGTTTGGCGGGACGTACAAAAATTTCCCAGTCCCTGACACTAATCCCTCAGCAATCGAAAATCCACATAAAACACATATATTTGACCTGCACTTTATACGCTTGGGGCTTCCTGGTGACATGGTTACCATTAGCCAATATTTCCGCAAGCAGACATCTTTGAATAGTGATGAAAAGGATATTTTTGGCAGCTGAGGACCTCGTCATCTATACTAAAACTGCATAAATCTGGATAGTATAGGTCCCAGAGGACTGTCACTCATGTACAAGGCCCGGCATGTTTCAGACAAAGCGTTTTTCATATGCATTATGAAATACATAGCCAATCTCTATACACATTATTGAATGTAATATCAGTAAACTGTAACTGAATTCTAATTCATGACTGAATCTGATATTAGTTTATATTAAAACTTGCTGTGCCATTCGACTATGTTGCATGGAATTTGCATTTTTCCAAAACACCCCGTGAATAGCTTCTTAAAAATTTCATCAACAAAACAGCTTAAACAATTTATACAGATATTCACACTATTCAGAAGTGCTCCAGCTGTTGCACCTGTTTGGGAAATCGGATCCGTGTCTTCGACCTGAGCGAATGTTTTCATCACCACTCATGAAGAAAGTCGCTAAGCATGACGAAATCACGGACATCTGCGTGTCGTATTACACTTATATTGTTGAAATAGGCTTTTCGTTTCTACGATGTAGAATTTTTACCTTACCAGACTACCGTTGGCAAAGGTAACACATATTCAAACACACCCTTGCTGGGCTTCTGCATTTGATGATCACCTTTATTCAACAATGTCTTAATAAAAGGGGGCACATAATTGGAATCAGATGTGTACATGTTTATGAACATCAGTATATTTTTCGTCTGCTATATATCAGTGATAATATTTAGACGCAACACTCAGGTGATTCACACAAGCAAAGATCATCTCTGAACAAACCATGCTCGATAGTTACCTTTATAGATAGAAGGAAAATGTACGCAGCTTGTACAGCATGTAAAATATATGTAACTTTCACTAAATAGCTTGTGCCAGAACGCGAGTCGGAGTGTGAGGTCATTATGTGACGTACCGGATTAACCAATGAGGTGCCTCGGGCATCCCCGTGTCACTTCGTTCTACATTGGGGCCGCTATGATATGTGGCAGTTAGTAGCTAGCAACTTTCGATTAGGTGATCACTGGTCATATCTAGCCACGCAAATCTATATAACAACATTAATGGTGACATTTTTTTTCTCATTCACTCAAACATCCGTAGCACAGAACACTTCAAAAATCATTTGAGCTCACTGACAAAAACATTCCTAGAGTGTTAGCGTTCGTGTGGTAGTGGGCGTTATTAATCTGTTTTAGTGCTGTTGTCTAAAATGAAACAAGTCTCGGAGTATAATTGGTTCAGAATGGACTTCATTTTCAGTATAATGAGGTTGTTTGTAACTGCCAATATGTTCAGACAATAAGCGTTTGTCTTGCAGAGTGCGTGTAAGCATGTAGAGACAAAATTCGTCACGATATGGCTGAAAATTTTCTCAGTTTGCACATTGAAATGTACCTCGCTTGTAAGTGGAGTACGTTGAAAATCATAGAAGAACGCTTAGCCAATCAGAAAACGACATTTATGTGTGAGGTAAGATAAATAATAATATGCAATTTATTTTCTCTAGCTTTAGTATTTCTGCAACCATTCACCGTGGTCTACATGGTGTACCACTTCAGTCGTATCATATTCTTGATACTCTCTGGTACAGGGAGCCTGCATACAGTAGAAGACAAAGATGAACCCAAGAGATGGCGGATTCTTAGAGAGGAGAGATATTGAAGAGATCGCACATTGGAACATTCTATCAAGAATTGACGGAATGCCTCTCCCTCACGACCCGAAAACACTGGAAGGTCAGATTCCATGATCCACGATAAGTCATTAGCGATGTTGTATCCACCCTTGAAAAGCACTCGGATAATTTCTCGACGCTTATGTGGCTTTTCGATATCACAAGCTAGACGTAACAGACTGTCGTCTGCTAGATGAACGGTGTCGTCTGCTTGCTTGGATGTTCGCTCGCTTTGTCGTTTCCGCTTACAATATGGCTTCCCTGACGTTGAACTATCAGTGTTGCCATCAAGGTTAGCGTTTGATTGTGTTTTCACTATAACATTCCAGTGTGTGTTTGTCTTGTCAGTCCGGATACAACGGGAATAACTCGACGTTTCCTGAACCAGAGGAGCATTCCTCTGTACAAGATAAGAAAGGATGACCACATCTCTTTTTAGCACAGCCATACGACAATCTTCGAAAGTAGGCTTTGCTCCAAGCTCGCATAGACATTTAACATGATCAACCTTAGTTCTCCAAATAGCCCCCCGCAATGGCGTTAATCCGGTGCAACTGACGTCATTGACGACATCCGACGTCGTCCCGTGAACGTTTTTTCGACACAGTTTTCTGAACGTCTCTACAAGAAACACGATCATGTCTCTGTTGCCCCGTGTAGTATCCACAGCATAATGAAGAGGGGTGTGGCCCATCTTATCTCTGAAGGACACCGACGGAGTCTTCTGCAGCAGCAGCTGAACAATGTTGATGTTTCCATAGTACGCGGCATAATGTATGGGCCTCTGTCCGTGTGTAAGAGCCACCGTCGGGTTAAAGCCATATTCCAATAACATCTCAAACATCACTGTATTTCCTGATCTAGCAGCGATGAATAATGCTTGTGACTTACTAAATGACTGTTTCACCCCTTTCGTGGACGCTAAACATCGCTGTACCGTTTCACAGTCACCAAACGCGACACTGCGAATCAGATCATCACACGAAACACATATCATTCCACCATGACGAAGTACAGCTTCTTGCTCGTTGTCTGTGGCGCATTGGGAGGTGACGTGTCCATCCATCCGAGGTAAGTGGACATGTTGATATTGATTAGGGGTCGCATGTGGCTGTGTCTCTTGAGATGTTTCCGAACGACAAGCTTCATCTTCATCACCAGACTCGGCGTCCACTGTGTGTTGAGGCAGAAGGATCTTGACCATTGTCTGCAGGGCCATTAGGTTCGAGTCCTGTGTCGTAGCTTAGTATCTGTAATCACAGAGCAATGATTAAGCATGAACATGAAAGGTTTTATGTGCCCATCCAAGAGAACATCCAATGAAAATTATAGGTCAAAGCAAAACTAAAAATATTTTTAAACGTTTAACAGTGTTCCAGACGTATCTTGTGGGATTCACAAAGAATGGCTTTCACATACTGTAGCAAGTGATGGAGGACCTGGTTAACAACAAGACCAGATACCAGTCTCTCTTCTCCGTTTCAACCATAACAGCAGACAGTGATATTCGTGATGAGGAAATTGATCCATATTAGAAATGGATGCTTGTCTGAAAAGTCCAATGTTTATCAACAACCGTTGCACGAAAAAGATAATTTAATGATGAGGATAAATTGAAACAATTTGCATTGCCTATGGGCCAAAAAAGTCAAAATGAGTTCAGTTTTGTGTAATGATGCTCAAAATGTACTTTCATTCATTTACAACCTCCAAAACATGAAAAAAACAAAACATGTATATTGATTGAAAGTAAATATTCTCGCTGATGTGTCAAAATGTTTTGTCCATGGGCTAGTTGTTTTAAAATCGCTCTAAATTTGCTGAATTAAGTATAAATAAGTTTAATTTTGTGTCATAATACTTATAATTGGGCCTGCCCGTGGGAGAGCGACTTTTAATTTTGAGTTTTCGATTTTCATTTTCAATTTTTCATCCTTAGCACAAATTCATGTTTATATTTGTCAAATCCCCCGTAAGAGAGTGGCCACAGTTCGGAGAGTTTCTGGACTATGTGAGTCCAGAATTAAATTGTGACGTGTTATATATATTCGGGGACAAAGCGTTAGTCTATCAGCACCTCGATGGCCTGCGTAACTGGTTAGCCAACTCGACTAAAGATAAAAGTGAGTGAGTGAGTGAGTGAGTGAGTGAGTGAGTGAGTGAGTGAAGTTTTACCTCACACTCAGCAATATTCCAGCTATATGGCGGTGGTCAGTAAATGATCGAGTCTGGACCAGACAATCCAGTGATCAACAGCATGAACATTTATCTGCGCAACTGGGAACCGATGACGTCCCAGCCAAGTCAACGCGCCTGACCACCCGATCCCGTTAGTCGCACTTACGACAAACATGGGTTACTGAAGACAATTATTTTAACCTGGGTCTTCACGGGCGCGGTAGATAAAAAGCTTGCAAGGTCATGATGCCACCTGGAACAAAATGCCCCCTCTATATTCCTTTGGGTACGTGGTGTTCATATGGAACCATTGTTTGTTTGTTTTTTGGTTAACGCCGCACGTAGCTATATGTCTTGACCAGACAATCCAGTGATCAACATTATGAGCTTTGATTTAAGCAATTAGGATAAGATGTCAACCAAGTCAGTGTGCCTAACCATCCGATCCCATCTGACACTCTCTTACGACACGTATCGGTTGCTGAGGCTCAATTCTAACAGGTATCTCACCGGGTTTCATATGCAGTCAAATAAATGTTCAACGTGAGAACATCAATCATAGATATCTTTGAGCCAAACTGACCCGTGGGCTAGTGATATTCTGCAGAGTCCCTGCTAAGAGTGAGTGAGGGAGATTTTACGCCACCTTTAGTAATGTTCCAGCAACAAGACGAAGAAGACACCAGAAATGTACCAAGGTGGGGAATCGAACCCGAGCTTTCGGTGTGAGCTAACCATTAGGCTACCCTGTCGCCTCTTCCTGATGAGACGCTATTGCTGGAATCGAAGATCTCGAAAACACAGTAGGATGACGTCACTCGATGTTTACAACAAAACAGTCAACGCGAGGATCAACGATGTTGTTAGTAACTACATGAACCCGTGCGGATCCGGGTTAGAACCTATCTTCAGTAAGCCATGCTTGTAGTAAGATGCGACTAACGGGATCCGGGTATTCAGGCTCGCTGACTGGGTTGACAGATGTCATCGGTTTCCAATAGTGCAGATTATGCTCATGTTGTAGATCACTGGATTGTCAGGTGCAGACTCGATTATTTACAGACGGCAGGCATATACCTGGAATATTGCTGAGAGCGGCGTAAAACTAAAATCACTCGCTCACAATCTACGTGTCTCAGTCAGTTTCATTGGGTGCTGAAATGAATGGACTGGCTCCTGGACCCTATAACAATACATGAGTAGAATGCACTGGGCAAATCTATATTGCCTCGGCTTTAAGCTGAAATTGAAAACTGCTCTTGGCTCTGTTAAGGTTTTTGAATTAAACTTTATTATTTGCAGATGTACCTTGTCTAATAGGATAACTAATGGAACAAAATATCTGTATTGTCAGTGGGATGTCATTACACTATGGATTGCGGTGCTTGTCGTACAGTTCATCCGGGTAATTCAGCGCTATGAGACAGGGTACTCTACATCCGCCCTTGCCATGATATAACAGACCGATAACACTGCACGTCAACAATGGCAGCTTGACCTATTGTCAAGCACCTGACCCCGTGCCCTCTGAAGAAGTCTTCGTTCGGACTAATGCATGTAGACTAATGCTTAGTCTCTGAATGTTATATAATTTTGATAGTACCAAATTAACTCAGGTAAATTGAAAAGGCGCTCCAGGGGGTCCCTAAACTTTAGGAAAATCAGACTTTGCTTCATTCAATCAGACTTTAGAATTGCAGCGCCGGTTTGGCTGCAAGTAAAATAGTGTGGTTCAGGGACTGAGACAGACCAGGAACCTTCATACAACGGCTGTCGGGGGACCATTGTGGTCATATAGAGAATTAAAGGTGACAAATATGCTTTTACACCCATGTATCATCCCAGCTACAAGGGGGAAAGCGCAATAAATACAGTTGTAATGAACCTTTAGTACTGTTAACTACACTGAATGAATTTAGAATACTGAACAAATTATGAACAAATTACACCAGTAAATAAATGCATAGATTAGATAACGGAGCTGATTTATAACGGCATAGTTCAACAATTCATTTCACGAGATCATTCAGGAGAAAAGTCAGTATATACTAGTCTAAGGTAAGACAAGTGAGTGAATTAGAGATTCAGTCAGCCAGTGAGTGAGTGAGTGAGTGAGTCAGGTGAATGAGTATGGCTTATGCCGCCATTAGCAACAGGCTGCACATTAAGCTCGGTGTGAAAGAGCGAACGCTACAACCATCATGTTCGACTTTATGATCGTGATGACATCTTGAGGTCATATTTATACAGTTATTCGTGATATCTTGTGAGTAAAATCTCTGTTTTACGCAAGTGCTAAAATCATATAAACCCTCTACACTCCCCCGTAAACAGCCACAACAACAAGAAGAAGAACAACAACACATTTAAACCAACAATCGACTCTTAAACTCCCAGAGCAGAATGAAATGAGTGTCATATATCAACATTCGTCATCGAGAACAAAATACCACTTAAAAACGAATCACATATAAACTATGACAATTTACCTGTTTAGGAATTAATCACGGGTAGATTTCCGACTTCTGTCTCAGCTGGCTGCCCGGCCAGAAATGCAACGATCTGTGTCGTGGTTCTCTTTCCACAGCGGGCACAGGTGAAAGGTCATGACCCTTGACCACATTAACATATAAACATCTGACTGACCTTGCACTGTGATCCATTAAGCAATTATGACACCTATCCCGATGTGTCAGCGCGAACGGAGGACAAGCTATGAAATTAGTATCTTGTCAGGCTGTTGAATGCTCGTATTCACAACGCATGCCTACAAATACATATTAATTATTTTTGATAAAACAACTTTATGAAATCCAAAATGGAGGCAAGGGTAAGACTGCCGCCGCGGTAGCTGTACGTTTATATTAAACTAGGGGAGGTAACGGTAAAATCACTTCGTACAACGACATATGTCTGCCTACATTGGTACAATGTCTGAAGCCATTTCTAGTGTCCCCCGCCATGACATGCTGGAACATTGCAAAAAACTGTGTACTACTAAACTCTCGCCCCAACTCACTTACGTAATTGCAGATAAAGTAATCAAGTCTTGCCCAATCTCTCCATCTGTCAATCTTCCAGTCTTGGCATCCTGTTACAAGGTATTCTCGAGGGTTTTGGACACAGACCAGCATTCACATCATGTACTAGTCCGTAGTTAGAAGCTGGAAAATCTGCGTTTGGGTCTATTTGTTGTCACAAGACCTCAGGCAGGTCCACAGAGATATCAGGTTATGTGGTGTGCTCTATCTGGGATCAGAGCCCGGGAGCAGGTCTCTCGTCTCTCGTTTCACCTACACCACAGTCAAACGCCGGCCGATACTTTAGTACACCCACGGCTATACACTACATCAGATACATGTTGCTAGACAGGCAACTAGGCTATAAAATGAACATATTTACTGAAACATCTGTTCATAATAATAAAAAGAAATACTGAAAAAGCGCCCTTATACTATCTTCTTTTTCCGAAACTGTGACTAGAGCTGAAGGGGTTGATGTCGCCAGAGGTACTACAGAAATGTACCCCAGGTACCTTTCTGTATACAAAATTGTATCCGAGTCAAAGTAGTTGTACAGAAACAATGCCGGTACCCTAAACAGCAGACGAGTCTACTTTCCTCAAGGAAAAACCGAAACCGGTTTGTGGTGTTGTTCCAGATCACCTCACTTCAGACTCCAGTAAGTTTCCACCGCGTTTCATTTACCCAGATTCCAAAGAGGTTCCATTGTTTTCCCGCTATCCTCTACTTTCGGTTGGTTTCAGTTACTTAATTACATTAGGTTGCCCACTGATTTCCGTTTCTATGAATGTGTCTATTAATCACAGTAACCATATTCCATAAGTTTCAGTACATCAGAATCTGTGCGGCTATATCTGATGTCAGTTATTATCATGCAGTCATATGTCCACATGAATGATGACTGAATAAATTATATGACATTGAATTACATTCAAATACATTTCCACTTCCGTTATCTCAACACCACCTGAACATAAAACAAAAATCAGTCAGACTGTCAGTCGATTTCTCTTTATTCATCATAAAAAATGTTTTAAAAACTATCATGAAACTATGCTCAACAGCACTAGCATGTAAGTATACACACACATAATTAAAAGTTATACCAGTATATTTACATCACACCAGTATATTTACATCACACCAGTATATTTACATCACATTGTCCTCATAGTATATCGATGTTTCAATGGTGCAAATATACACTGTCACAAATGGTGTCAGTAGATTTCTCTCTATTCAGAGAGGAACGACTTGCACACATGCATATCTATATATATTATTTATCATTTTTCTAGGAACAGGGTTACATGTTTTCAAAACCCAAATGTTTGGAGGGCGTCATGGAATGGTGACAAAACGCTGTAGTTGTTTCTTGCAACAGGCTGAATGCAAGAAACAATCAAATGTACATTCAGGCAATATATCATATCCCTAACTGTCCTGAATCATATTCTCAATGCCCAGGTTGGAAGATCTTTAGGTGGCAGGGATTGAATGCATCTTGTTGGTAAGCGTTGCAAGGTATTCGTTTTTGCCCTGGCTCTGGAGCATGACGAAGCCATTCGTTTATTGTCTAGTAAAATCTTATAGTGTAGCAGCTCCGCGCGTTCCCGTGAAATTCCAACAGAGTAGACAAGGTTACAACCCTCTTTGTCGGACACCACAGGCGATGTCAATTCTGGGGTTATGACTGCAGCCACCTTCTGCTTTCTTTCTCAGTCCAGTTAATAGCAGCTAGCGAGGTTCTGGGGAAAAAAACAACAGATACATTCTAAATGTTATGTCCAACATTTATTCTAGGGAAGGGTGCTTTGTCTTATTAAATAATGACACATTGCGATGATGGATAATGACTTCAGATAAAAAAAGTTATTTTATTACAGTTATGTTGTGATGTGACAATACGTAGCACATAGCATGTCAGAAAAATGACTCAGGGCGTTTCAAACCCTGGTGTCAGGGAATGTATATAAATCGGTACAAGTAGTATCATATAGTCCTGTTTCAGGAACTTACAGCTCTAATTCTTTTGTTTTTGTAATAATCTTCCGTGTGATTTTCAATCTTTCCTGCATCCTGCCATATCCATGGTCCCTCTTGCTCCTCCATATTCCCCAGAAGGCTTCTATTAAGAAAAACAACTGCGTGCATGTTGATTTTTCTAATAATATATTATTATTATCATACAAGCCATATTTTGATTATTGTCATATTCACCATGTATCAAACCAAGTAATGAGTAATTGTGGTATGTGCATTACTTAAAGGGTAACATGCGTTTTCTTTTAGTATTAAAATAATCAACATGGTTATAATTAAGTAGAAATTATGCACAGCACAAAGCCTTGGTGTGCTATGTCAATTCTACTAGATATTATGGTTGCGTCATAAGAAATAATGAAAACATCAAAGGTAAAGTTATCAATGATATTGAATATAAACTGGAACAATATGCTGGCGATACTGATCTATAGGGCTGAAGAGACTTTGTATTCTGTCATGGTGTCTTCCTTGACAGACTTGTTTCAAACCGAGCAAGGAAGCAGTAGTATCGGTGGATGTAGTTACAGTTTGGTTGTAATAAAGTGTTTCATTAATGTAAGCCTTTTCAATACCGGAATGCCGAAATACCTCAGTTGTGCTTGCCAAACTAAAAAGCAAATTACTAACTACCCTTTTTCATATTTTCTGAAGCGTCGGTGGTATAACGACCGATCCAGTTTGATCCTATTTCTGTGTTTTTTACCTCTCTATTCAATCATGTCAAGAAAGAATGTGATGTCTCATGATCTATTATATTAAAACCACATATTTCACATACTGGAATAAAAAATTAAGCCATCCCCACTTTGTCATTACAACATGTACTAAAGGTTTTAAGGGACATAGACTTTTAACTTTAGTATACACCAATTGCATTGCTGTGTTACTTATGCAACAATGAAGTTCCGTTCATGTCCTCAAACAGAGTCGACTCCTAAGTGTTTTAGGCAATTACATTTGCATGCAATAGAGCGATCACTACTCAACTGCTTGAACCCTGTTTGGAAATATAAATCTACAACTGTTTATTTGTCGTCATTCACTTGATGGTCAAATTCATAAATTTATAACAGGTATAAGTTGTATCACAACTCAGATTACACGACAATCATTCCCATCTAGCATTTCTCAAGTCTGTGTTAAATATTCAACCTAATAATCAAGGTCTGATGTTTCACGTGTTGTGTAATATGTGGCTGGAGGTGCATCAAAAGAAATTATCAAGTGAGTTAAAATAACAAACATAGATGAAAGGATTAACCGATAACACGCTAATACGGAGGTTTCGGATTACGTGCCTATGTAAGTGCTTTCTTTGGAAAAGGCGAAAAAGGGTCGTTACGTCACCGGAAGGTGGGGCTGTTTCGAGGCCGTCGCTAATGTAAATATGCCGTCTCATCACTGTTGTGTTCCGGGTTGTACCGCATCGACGCGAAAGCAGCATAAACTGGAGAAGTACCCATGGCTGCAGGGGGTGACTTTTTTGTCCTTCCCGAACAAGATCAGGGCATCAAGTCTTCGGAGAAGATGGATTAATCTCGGACAGTGTTTTCGTAGACTGAACCAGTTCGTAGACGCGGTGATTTCGTAACCCAGACTGTTTCGTAGACGGTGATTTCGTAGACGTGTACATATAATTGAATAATATTATTCTGCAAGCATATTAGTTCTGATAAACCACTAGGCTTATATATTGTGAAGATTGTTTTGTTTTCAGTGATACAAAGCTATTCAGCGGTATGAAATTTGGAACAGCTGAGGACATGAAAAGTGTGATTGAAGAAGGGACGAATATTATTCCTCTTTATGTAAATGTGTTTAGATTTATATGCAAAATTTGTTGTGATGATGAGTATTTGATGATGTAGGGATTGTTTTGTTCTTTTGTTGTGAAAAATGTCACCTTGTGTTCAGTGCCGTAATAAAAGTGAAGCAACGTATAGTACGAAAGACAGGCTACTGAGTTGTGACAAGAGAGATAATTTAATATATTTTATGAACAATAACAATAACATGACTGATTTCTTTTAGCCATCTTGAGCTTTATATAGCATAACTGTATGTATAGGTATTTGTTTGTCGGCGAATTCCGCAAATAAGAAAATAATGAAATTGTTAAACAGTTTTCACTGTTTATTCATCGAAAACATTCGGTTGCACGTAGTTGTTGTGAATGTTAATTAGGAACTAATGAGTAGTTTTGACTGCGTTTTGTTAATTACCCATCCACCTTCTCCAGTGCTACTTCTGGGCTTGTGCCTGTGTAGTTGAATGTTGATCAATTTTGTGGGAATAGGAAGTAGTGAGTTGTTTTGATTGTGAAATACTGTGTGTATATTCAAGTGACCAACCCACTCAACTGCTACTTTCTGGACATGTTTCAGTAGTTGAATGTTGATCATACTTACATACTTAGTTTGGTTTTTATTTCAGAAAACTCAGATTATTATTTGCACGCCGCTCATCATATTGTCTTTTTTACACACAGATCATACTTACCTAATATATCGTTTTATTTCACCAAACTACTACACGTTTCGTTTACACTAATGTCATAATTAATAATAACATCTAACTAACATTCACCACCATCATTTACTAACGTCCACGAATCCACCGCTCAATTCGTCTACGAATCCCCCGGATATCCACGTGTACGAACCAGTCTGGTCTACGAATCCACCGCTCAATTCGTCTACGAATCCCCCGGATATCCACGTGTACGAACCAGTCTGGTCTACGAATCCACCGCTCAATTCGTCTACGAATCCCCCGGATTTCCACGTGTACGAACCAGTCTGGTCTACGAATTCACTGCAAGCTCTACATGGGCACCGAACAAGTACAGTCGGATATGTTCAAGACATTTTTTGCCCGGTGGTGACTGTCCGACACTTTTCCCTTATAACAACTTTAAAACGTCCTCCACTCCAAGGTGTTGACCACTTACACTTATACTTTATTTTTCACTGATTTTTTAAAGTCTTGTAGCCTCTATTTTGACACAATTTAATGAGTTTGGCCGCGGATCTGTAAACAGATCCAAGGTTTTTTATGGTGGACGTTACTCAATATTAGTATAGAGTCGAAAAGCCGACTATTTTAATTTTTCGTTTAATTCAAAATTATTGTCAACTTTCGCCGTACTTCTGCTCAGTGTAAATATACAAATTGTGAATAATAAAATCGAATTATTTTAGACAGTCGTTCTATTTTTGCAAATAAGAAATATTCTGTTGTAAAACACTGTGCCCGTGAAAATAATCAGTTATATTTTTTTCATAGAGCTACTCAAAACTCTTCACTGGCCTTGGATGAGAAGAAATCCACCAAAGAGCTTGCAACTACACAAGTTCCACCTAATTTATCAGGAAGCAGAGACTTTGCCGCCATACCCTACACAGTCGGAGAGGTCACAGTCCTTCAGCCAACAAGGAAAATAAGTTTTTAAAAAGAGCTACTCATAAATAATACTTAACTTAAAACGATAAATTTTGTTGAAACTTTATTTTAAATAGTTTGAATAAAGAATGAAAATGTTGTGTAGATCAAGTAATTATTTTTTAAAAGAGCAAATTGACCTTAATTGATTCAAGATATTCGTTTCATTTTCCTCCAGGTGCAATAGAATCAAACACACCCATAATCAGTGACGATCATGACTATGTCATGAAGGATGAAGAGAAGAGCTGGATGTGTGAAGCTGGAACTCAGACAGATCTGACAATGTCTGACATCCATATCATGAATGAGGACCTTAATAGTAAAACTGAAAAACTGGATGACAAAGAAACTCTATTTAGGGATTTGTTTTTGGAAACTGTTGTTAAAGATGATGAACATGTAAGGTTTTATACGGGATTACCATCTTGTGCTGTTTTATTGGGCATCTCCAACATACTTGTTTCTAAATGTTCAGTTTTGAACTACTTGAATGGCAATGCTGCTGCATGTGAAATAACAAATACTTCAAGATGTCGTCCAGGTCCAAGTAGAAAGTTGACAATGTATCAAGAATTTATTCTCACTCTTGTTCGTCTGAGACAAGGATTTTTGCAGTATTTCTTAGCAGATGTGTTTGGAATATCAACGTTACGTGTTAATCAGATATTTGCAAAATGGACTACTTTTATGTCTCAAACCTTTGATAATGTTTTGAAATGGCCATCAAAACTGCAGGTTAAAACATATATGCCATAGTCTTTCAAGCAGTTTCATCCTATAACACGAGCCATAATTGACTGTACAGAGTTCGTTTTTCAAAAACCTAGATCACCTTCAGCACAAGCGGCTACTTGCAGTTCGTACTGGGAAATGTTTACTTGCCATATCATCATCTGGTACTTTCACGTTTGTCTCTGACTTATATGGTGGTAATGCTTCAGATAGGTATATTACAGAGAATTCAGGGTTTTAGACTTCATTGAACCTGGAGATGATATCATGGCAGACAGTGGTTTCAATGTTCGTGATTTATTGACTAGAAAGCGAGCTACCTTAAATATGCCACCATTTACTCGAAAATGTTCTTGGGGTAAGAAAAAGAGACTTAATGTGAGTGAAATTAAAAAGACAAGAAGCATTGCAAAACTTAAAATTCATGTTGAGAGAGCTATACAAAGACTAAAATGTTTTCGACTTTTAAGTAACGTCATTCCTTGGGAAGTGAAACCACTTGTTAACAAAATGGTGAAAGTGTGTGCATTTTATTGTAAACTTATGCCAAAACTAGTCAGGAACTAATTCAACTTCAATACCTGTTGTAAAGCAAATAATGTATTTATTTTGACTTGACAGAACAATGTCTAGTATTCACGCCTCTAAAAAAAACCCCAAAACAATGTGATACAGGTGTGTTTTAATGCATCATGGTTTATTTTTGATACTGTGCTGTACAATAGTTGACATGTAATCATTTGTACATAATTATACCCACATCCAATTATTGTATTAGCATCAAACAGATCTTGGCCTAGATTTTTAAGCTCTCTTGGCGCTAAGATACTCTTAAGTCAATGTTAATGTATGTCACTTATGAATGCCTTAGCGCTGAGAGACCTTCGAAAATTGAGCCGCTGGACTATGATCAATCATTACAATACTCAACACATCAGTGTGCATTATACACAATCTACACAAGTAAAAACTCAGAGGCCCATATAAGCTGCATATCCGGGTAAAATACACATGTAAAAGTTCCAATTATGCATCGAAAAAATGGTTGCATACCAATTACACATACAAAATTTTAGATAAGCAAAAAATATTAAACATGGTCATGGGTTATATTTATAAGAATTGTTTGCGTAATGAAAAAGACATTGATTGCTATGAATTTGTGCTGTTAGTGTAGTACTAGTGTTGTACAGTCAGTACAGGATGAGTGATTTTTTATTAAATCAATTCCATTATACATTATCTGTATTTAAGTTGGTTTTGATTAGGTATGATATAAGGCAGTACATATCTGCTTAGTAAACTCACTCAGGAACACATACAAAGGTGAGTAAAATCACAGAAATACCCATATATCTGAAAGCAGTGGGTAACAGAATATGATATACCAAGTCAACATTCATAATACCCATTCATGAAAAATGAATTGGGTACAGTACCCACATGAGCTATATCTTATCTGAGGCTCTGGTTAAAGATGACAAATACTAAAAATACATTTGTAGTGCTAGGTAGAAAACTTGTTACTAAGTGTCAAGTTGATGTTTATAATTAAGTGCCTTATGGTATTTACAAGGTACTTTTTCTATGACAGATCGTAAACTGTTTATACAACAGTTATCCCCATTTAACTTAACAGTACATTTGTGTTGTAGTAAAAGCCTAATTACAACAATAGGTCTATACACAACATATGTACAGTATTACCTGGAGTCATATTTATACATGATGACAACAATAGTAATATTATTTATTACTTTTTCATGTACATGCACTTGACAGTAATAGATACTGACATCCCAAGCACTGTTACGAATAATACTAGAGGAACAAATTTACAGAAATAAACTTCAATTTACGTTCCATAAGATTTTGTTATGCCAGTAAGTAAGTAAGTAAGTAAGTAAGTAAGTAAGTAAGTAAGTAAGTAAGTAAGTAAGTAAGTATTTAATGATACTTGAGTTTTGGTATTGTCATCCACTTCAAATGACACTGGGATGAGACATCTGTATATGCATGTCTAAGTAACCATTTACACTTCTCACATACACTTCATGTGTCAATAATTTGCAGGACTACAAAAGCAGGTCAGTTTAAGACAACAGTTTAGGAACAATGAATGATTCATAGAAAGAGGTTATTGACTGGGAATCTTTTTTCCATGCTACTTTGTCAAAATAAATTCTGTCAATATATATCAAATGCTTTCCAGTTTTTATGGTACCTTCAACATAGAGAACAAAATCACACCAGTGAACATTTGCAACTGCCATTTGGCACTGTATTTGCGTGTACCAAGGTGAAGACTTACTCAGCGTTATCACTCCATTTTCACTTTTACACACATTGTAATTCTCAGAACAAATGTCCTCAATACTGCAATTTTTGTATTTCTAAGTACATATAACCTCTAAAAGGCCCTTACCACAACATTTACAATGTACAACACCATCAGGGCTGGCACCAAGATGAGGCATGCTTTCATTTACTAATAGTCCTGGAACGTAAACATTCAGGCCAACATGGTCTGTTTTTTGTTTACACGCATACAATTCACGGGCAAGGACTTCACGTTCTTTACCATACATTGCTGGTGCTAATGTTGAAGAGGCGCAAGTAGTACTAACAACAGACGAACCTGTATACTCAGACATGACCTGCTTTACTATGTAATTGTCACTTTTATTTTGACTGTAAATTAACACAGATGGAATGACAGATGCAGTCAGTCGACCACATCGATACTTAAATCAGGTCTGACTGACCCTCAGAAAGTTTATCAATTTGTTCACAATCACTGCTTGTCATGTTAAGCTTAACATAATCAATGAAACTTGGGGGTGAAATTGTCAAATATTTATATTCAAATCCAATTTCAAGCATAGTTTTGGGCAGTGAAGAGGCAACTTGACTATGGTCATTATCCAAGACTTCATTCATTTGACAATCAGTGTCCTTAATTAATTCATGCAATGCATTCTGGACATCAAAACAACATTCATTACTTGGACAATAATTGTTGATTGTATCTGTGTGGAGTAGTGAAGAATTAATTTCAGCTAGTTTAAGTGGTAAAGACTTTTTCCTAGCATTGTCCCAAACACACTTGACTTCGGTGCAGGTCTGTCCACATGTCTTTCAGACCAGTCCACTAAGCTGTAGAGTAGGGCAACAACATGCTTACAAGCACCGTCATCACTGAAATAAAATATGGAATAGAACTCATTTATAAATATTTTGAAGTTTTAGAAAAAGCTCATAAACATGCTTTGATTTTTTAATACCTCACTAGACATAATTCAACTGACTATGGCAAAACTACACACAGGCAATTGCTTCGTAGGAAAATACAGATAATAATAATACTTACCCTGTACATTCACATCCTGCTGACACAATGCAAGCATTTCCCCTCTCCAGCAGACACCAGGTTAAGTAGGGTTTCTCAGACTGTGATGTCTCACGGGTGCAGTGGGCTTGAACATGTGTATGATCATGTGACAAACTATGAAGCTCAACAGCATGGACATGGCCATCGGTATGTAGTCGGTAGCCCTTCTTTCTGAACCCATTCAGTCTCTCTTTGCTCTAACTTGCCCGCCCTAGCAAGTAAACTAGGATGTCAGCTTGACAGAACATCGGCAGCAAAGTCAGGTTATAAGTTCATGAGTTCTGTCCGGGCGACACAACTACGGGAAATGTCATTTTTTCGTTGTCAACAACAACCGTACTTCTCTCCAAAAGGAACGAAGACGTATCATCGGGAGTCGTCAGCACTGGTAAACCAAGTTCAGCTGCTTTATTCGCCAACTCACGCAGCTGTGTCAAGGTGTAATTTGAAACAGTCATATCCCTTGCCTTTAGAAAGGATCGTAATTCTGGTTTCAGCGTCGAATCGATAGATTTTGAATTACCCGCCATTGCGACACAAAAACAGCCTCGCCTTCCGGTTTGTTGCGCAACCCATTTGCGACTCCCCGCGCAGAAGAGTGATAACTCCAAACCTCCGTATTGATTTATTACTTTAATCTTGCAAAGTGGATTTGACAAAAGGTAGAGCTTATGTTTGTAGTATTACTAACGAATACTGACTGCACCCACATTCTGTATAAATCCACCGCCCTTCCTTCGGGGATTGTGGACACTGAATTCTGGTATACAGAAACACTGAGATCACTTTAAGTTGAACATAGCACATGTTGAAACTAATCTTGATACTTTCAGCAACAGGAAACTGCCGTAAACCTACAATAAATAGTTCCCGTGAACATAAATGATCTGACATACTTATCTGACATTTTCATGTAGGTGTCTGGAAATCTCGAAATTTTGTTATCTTTGCTTTGTTATTGTCCTTCGAAACTATTTTGCAAATGTAACTAAGTAAATATAGTCCCCAGTGGAACAGCACCAAGCTAAGCTAGTCGGTTCTGATACGCGAAAACAATGTTTCTTTCTCAGTTTCCGGATACAGAAACCTAGCGGAAACCTACATTACTCAGTATCCACTAACTTTCCACAACAAGGGAAACCACGTTATACTTACTATGAATGTTTCAACGAACTGAAACCAAGTGGAAACTCCTAAAGACAGTTTCAGTCGCAGAAACATGACGGAAACTAAGACATGTTAGTTGCGTGTTTCCTTATACTGAAACCGAGTGGAAACCTACGTTACCCAGTATTCATTAGGTTTCCGCAAAAAACGGAATTTAAAGTTATTTTTGCTGTGTTTACAACTGACAGCCAGAGAAAGGTATGTTGTTGTTCCTGACGAACATGCACTGACACGTTAAAGTTTTTTCCCGCGGTTTGACAGCCTGAAATTAAAGTACGCGTTCGAGAACCCGGTTCAGCGCTGATTGCGATGCAGAATGGGATCGTCTTAGGGTACGTTTCTGCACATTTACTTTGGCAAGGGTACTCTTCTGTTTACAGAAAGGTACATGGGGTACATTTCTGTAGTACACTCGCCGACAACGACCCCTTCAGCGTGACTAGACTTGCCACACATTCTAGACTTGCATAGGCTTTCTTGTATATACTTGTTCCAGGTCTGTATGACAGATAAACATGTTGAGGTGTCTCACTAATCCCAGCCAATAGCTATATATAGACTTGAACAAAAGATAAGTACCTACCTACATCTTTCTGTGTTGTCACTTTTGAGATTGTGAGAAATGTTTATCATTGTAATTAGAAAATTACAAGTTTTCTGTCAGCAATGTCAACAACAAACAATAATAAATGGAATGTTATTGATTCTAACTTTAGACACAATAAACACAATCTTGTTGTACCAGGCCAACTGCCGCCCTCACCAGATGACAAGAATGTCCCATATCTATTTGAAAGTTGATTCAAACAAAGAAAAGCCAGTAAAACGTGTTGGAACCAATCACATTTGGAATGACGCTTGACGATACTTACTACTCTAACGTGCTAACTAATGACAGTCAATGGTCGTTTAATGTATTCCCACCATTATTAATCAACATTAAAGCCTACGGACAATTGCACAAACTGCTCATTACTGAAATGTATACATGATAACAGTTTCATTCACCAAAGAACTGTTTTAATTGAACTATTATAATATAAACGGGAGTGGAAGGTTACATCTAGTACCTGTTTAGAATGCTTGATATTTGACACGAGATCAGGGATCTAATATTTGCCAATTCTATAAAGGTTTAGTTTTTAAAAATTAAAAAGAAATGGAATATTTAAGAGCATCATTTTTGTAATTACCATTACATTAAACATTGACATTTCCAACGATGTACAACTTTTATTTAAAAAAGAAAGAAAAACCTTATACGCTTGCCTTTTGCATATTTGTGTCATGCCAATATCTGCGGTATCTGATACACCCTCTGATGGTATGATGACAGGAGGCACAACCAACGCTTATGATTATTGCTTGTAATGGATGTAAAACAATGTCATAATATTATTGGAACAAACACACACAAATAAAAAAAATCTCTGGATAGCGTTGAAAATGCTACAACCCTCCTTGCCTAGCATGCACCTGCAATCCTGATCACCAGATGAACCCGAGCAGCACTCACAAACCACTCACCAACAACCAGAAGACCCTGGTCAACCCCTAGAAGATCCTCACCAAACACGCAGATCTTGATAAACACCAACAAGGCCACGTTCAACACTCAGACCATCATGATCAACCCCCAGAAGGCCCCCAGTAACACAAACAGATCATTGGCGACACACAGAAGATCCTGATCAACAATTAGAAGATCCTGATTAATACTCGGAAGACCCTGATTAAGACTCAGAGGATCCTGATTAATACTCGGAAGACCCTGATTAAGAGTCAGAAGATCCTGATTAACACTGGGATGGTCCTGATTAATGCTCAAAAGACCATGATTAACACCCGGAGGACCCTGATCAACATTCAGAAGATCTTGACCAAGACCAAGAAGATTCAGACGCCTAGAAAAGTCCTGATATATACCCAGGAGACCCTATTCAACACTCCGACGATCAACGTGCCAGTCAACACATAGCAGATCTTGATGAATATTCAAAAAACACTGATCAACACCCAGAATATCCTAATCAACACCCAGAGCACACAAATGAACACCTAAAAGATCTTGATGAACACCCAGAAGGTACTGAACAACACCCCGAAGGTCCAGATAAATACCTAGAACATCTCGATCAACACCCAGAAGATTACAGTATTGTGACGCCCCGTCCGTCGAAACGGTTTACTCCGATGACGTAGAACTCTAAAACGCAGAACCCCCAAATAGCAATCAAGATAAGCCAACTAACTAATTAGGTCGTGCTGGACATCCCTAATTAATGAGTGGCCTGCTCCATTCTCTCACTGAATGGGATTACTCTTTTGGTATTGAATACAGTTTAACTGAATCTTCTCAAAATGTAAACAGGAAACACAGTAAAGGACTTATTTGATGTTGATATGTTCTCAAACACTAATACTTCCTTCTCGTGTGCTTGATACAGCCTATATATGCATCACTAAAAATATGTTGACCATAGTTCTCTTACACTATGGCTGGACTGAGAGAAGTGGAGTGTGTCTTATCCCAGAAAGGTGCACAACAAGTTCTCCTGGATGGCTATCTGTATGCTAAGAACAAGAAGAAGAATGACACCGTCTACTGGAGGTGTGCCGACCGTTCCTGCAGCGGCAAGTGTACAACAGTCAGAGACTACGCCCGTAACACAACAGACCACAACCACCCACCTACTGATGATCGAGCAGTGAGGTTCACTGATTCCATCAAGAAGAGAGCACGAGAGGAGACGACCCCGATGCACCAGATCTACAAAGACCTCATCAACCAACAGGACGACGACTTGGTGACGCACCTGCCGTCCTCCCGAGCGTCAGCAGTGCCATGTACCGTCATCGACGACAGAACATCCCACCACTGCCCAGGTCAATGGACGACGACCCAAGATGGGAGACGATTCCTGCTGTTTGTCGACGGGGAGAAAGACAAGATCCTGGACGCAGTTGGCCCGCTGATGATGATTAAGTGATAACAAGTGATGAACTGAACTCTAACCCGCCCATGATCAAGTGATTACAAGTGATTATGGAACTCTGAACTCTGATATTTATATACATTAAATACGTTTTAACTCAATTTTTTGTTTTTGTTTGTATGATAGCACTCATGACATGGATGATCTCATTCCTGTTGGAGGGGACAGCCTATTAATCAGTGGTTATAAGGGGTTCTGCGTTTTAGAGTCCTACCTTTTGGGAGGATACCGTCTGAACGGCACAGCCTGGTGGAGGCTCTCTGCTGTGGAAGGACGGCAGATTATGGGAATAAGAAATAGCGGTGTGTCATGTGCAGCCTAGTTTCCTGGGTCAGCTGCGCTACGTTTCAATACTAACCACGGCGATAACTGCCGAGTGTCTACCTTCACAACTGGGCGACACACCACATATTTACTTTAGAAACGTCCGAGAACGGGAGGTTAGAAGATTTTCAATATATAATTTTCATCGATACTATGACAAAGTGTATGTCACCAGGACAACGCTCATGATTTCAATAATGAAGTGTGTTGGTCGCTGTTCATATGCATCGCGCTTCTGAACGACAACATTGATTACATACAGTTAGCATCTTTATTTTAGCAGACATGATGCAAAAACAGCGCCCATTGTGTCCCGCAACTTCCATTATTACATGGTAGGTTTATATAGCTGATAATAATATCCTCAAGTCCCTACATTTATTTCGTAAATTATGCAAATCGGATTTGAAACCAATTTGCACTGTCTGCCAGCGTCTACACAACCTTGATTTTTATGGATGAGCATGCACAGTTTGAATGACTGTCCCTAACACTTATGAATGAAGAACGCGAACCCCATTCTCTACCCTCTGCATGTCATATAAAAACGAACGCCATCAGATGCCACCGTATTTATTACCGTTATGAGACGCTACAAGCAGACCGGGGTCACCATAAACAGACCTAGATGTGAACGTCTCTAACGATCAGAATTGGGATAAACAGTCCACCATTTCGACAAAAAATGATTTGCCGCGGGACGGCTTCCGGTTAACACCAAAACTTAGAGCCACTGATGTGCGGAATATGATTTGCGTCTTGATTTAGAAAAGTCGTCCACGCATCAAAGTTGAGCAGAAGTTTCGTCCTCACTTGAATAGATTCTAAGAACTTCATTAACCCCCCTGGATGCAACAGGGACATATATGTCCTTCCTCTACATACCTCACTTAAAAGTCCAATAAAATTCTAAATATACCACGCATATATAAATATTTCAGAGTTTTGAATTCTGCGGAAAATTCCCAGTTTCTTGATACCATCAACTATTACCTCAGACCAAGCTAAAGTGCTTAAAATCGCCTTTCAAAATAGGCTTCATCGTAAATGTCGTCAACTTTCAAACTGTACAAAATCGAGATTCACAGCGTTATTTGGTGTGTGTTTTGAAATGTGAAAATCGCATAATTACTGGGAATAATGAATTTCAAAAATAGCATATTAATGATCACTGATATCAAGTTTTCATGTAACCAGTAATGATAATTCTGAAACGTCACCGATGTACCCAGAATCGGTTGGGATGTTTTATAATAATACACTTACACGAACGCCGAAGTGCGCTTTCCGCCATATTGGATAGTGTCTACAAAATCACGTTTCGACGAGGCTGGTATTGAGACGCCTATTACATCATGTATACTTCATAGCTAGCTGCTACAAATGCATCACTGAATTGAGAAAATCACTGAAAATCACGCAGAACGACAACGGTACTTATCGGCATTTCTGGCTTCTTCCGTCATTTACAATGTAAACGATAAGAACATATGACAATACACAGATAGTCAGAATAATTCTGATTACTTACATCTCACATTTATATACAAAAGATCCCTGAATCAAGCAAGAAGTCCTCGCAAAACCCTGCGTACCCTTCTCAGCGAAGCCGCCATTTTGAAAGAATTCGGTCATCGGTAGTGATGTCACACGTCAACATTGTTGCACATATTAGGCAATTTCTTTGAGGTGAAGGTCGGTTGAACAAGAGTAAACACAATGCCCATACCATTCCGATTGCACTTTTAGTATTGTGATGTATATTTTGCGCATCGTTCAGATGTTTTGTCATGAAATTGATTTCAGTATCTACATATATCCATATTCAACACCATATCATGTTTGGATATAAGGTATGCGTTTTTATTCTTTGAAAGCTTTTGATTGTTTGAATAATATTTACATGGGAAATTGACTCAGTAAGTGAACTTTACCACATTTTAAGCCTCTATAAAAGTGTTGGAAGATCACACGTAGTCATTACTGCAACATGTGCTTTAGTTCCCGTGATGTGCAATTTTCAGTACGTTGGGACAAATATTGCAGTTTCATATGAACAGGTTGATAAACAGCGATTTAATTCCAACTTATAAGTAAAACGGATAATATTAATGAAAATGATTTGTACATTTTATGAAATGTAGGGGCACACATACTACTATTTAAACTTTTAAGGAATTGTCTTGTTAATTGTATTAGTTTGTGTCGTTTTCATACACAAAACAATTATGAATATTAATTGACCAGGTGCGAGTTTGTCAAAAACGTTTCATGATTCATTATCATTTTTTTTTGATAATAAAGTCAATTCGAATTCGTTTAAAATATATCTGATGGCAGAATGTATCTAACTCAAACAATATTTATACGAAAACTGTTAAAAATATATAAACCAGGTCATGTCTTAATTTGGACAAGCCTTACGTCCATAGTTTAATACTTCTGTACTGAAAAAGCGATCTCTTTGTACCTTTCATTGTATACTTATGAAGGGAATTGATTTCATAATCATAAGAAGAAAAGTCTACATGTATTTCCTAAATGAATACTCAATGAATATTCAGGTGTTATTCATTTATGCTAAATTGATGCTAGGCAGGTGCGCGTGCTGCTCACAATAAGATATGTAGTAAAACCGTGTTATTGTTGATATATTCAGGGCACTATTTCAGTGATAAAACCATTCATTTTATATTTTGGCTAAAAAGTGTTGAATTCTGACACAGAAGCCGAGATCTTTTACACATTGAGTGGAAATTAGGTTAGATATACACATATACTGATCAGCAACCAGAGTCGTCTTTTTCCGACGTCACAAAATGCACAAAATATGCCGTGACGTCAACTAAAATGTCGCGTTATTTTCAGTTATTTCATTACATTTGAAAACGTGGCCGTTACTCCGTTAATAATGATGGAAAATTAATAAAAATACATCTACACAACCAGGAGAATATGGGAATCTAAGAACTAAAATATGTATCGGATAGGGACATCCAATTCGATATTACCTGCTTTTTGATGTAGTACACTGGCATCTTTTCTTACAAATTGTGAAACTACCAAAAGGTATCCTCTCACATTGGGGAACTTTGTATTGGAATAGTTTGGTTCACAAAACAGTTTGGTTTGGTGAACAAAACATAACATAACATGTCGGTATCCACAACAAATTCTCTCCATGTGATTGGAGTTACATTGACCTAATGTAAACCATAGCTGAGATATGCCCCCTTATCTTTATACGTGCATGACCTCTCTGTCGACGTTTGACGTCATAGAAGAAAATCGATTTTTGACATTTATTGCAGGTCATTTTTGATTTTATGAATATGACGTTATGCATTAGCACATACATACATTTCATATACACTTATGTCGTTCAGATATCAAGCTGTATTTTCGTCGCTCACACTTTCCGTAAAGATGTCAAATTAAAAAAAATCGTAGCTGAGTGCTTTTATTGGTGCACGATAAAAAACTGAGAAGTTTACTGTTTTTCAACACACACAAAAGTTTTGTACAACTTTTAGCAGTGTCTATTTCTCAAACCCCTGAGGTAGCCGCAGTTGTGTTTATACCAACGGATAGGAAATTAAATATTCTACATTTCTGTGCAATTTTATAGTCGTACGCAGATCCAGTACCACGCGAGCGCAAATCTCGCACAACGTTCTCTTTTCAAACCTTACGAAAATGTGCTCCTGAAAAAAAACTCGGCATCCAGGGGGTTAAGGAAGGGGGTAATGTTTGTTTTTGCGTTTATGCTAATACCACCGAACATGGGGTACCAGTGTGTGAAGAATTTTCTCGTCCACGGTGTCAAATAAAGCACTCAGATCCATGAGAACCAAAGTTCTCCAGACTCAGCAAAGGATCTGCTGTCATTAAGAAGTCTGAGAAGTGTCTCACTAGAATGATGATGATGATTATTGGTATGCATCACAAGGGGATATTCACATTACATGATTTAAACACCGAGAACAAGTCGATTTGGTCAAAGTTAACGCTCATCACGTACCGCACCTGCACTTGTTTCACTGTTCCAACTACTGCGCTTATCCCATTGTAATACAAACCAATAGTGGCGATTTGAAAGCATAATCGTTTGTTGAACAACTTTAATCTGAAGCTGAATAAAATTCTGAGATTTAAATGTTCAGTTGGCAAGGAAAAATTGTGAGGATTCGCAATCTTGGTTTCACTTTATTTCATTTACGTTTTGATTAAAAGTGAAATTCATAGGTATGTTTTTTACGGGAAACGGACTATACCTATTGCATCCTTTCCGCCAGATCAGTTGAATCCTCAATCCAGTGTTCCTGAATAGGAGAGGCACAGAATTGAAACGTTCGTAAAATATGCAACACTTCACGTTCAATGAGGGAATGTTTCGGGAGATCTGTTACAATTTATATACATCCGATCCAAAGTTTGGACTCACTGGTGTGAACAGAGCCACTTACATTAAGCAACAGTTTTGGACTAACTTTTGGGAAAAAATCCATACTCTTTACATATGGACTGATGTGTTGTAGAACAATTGAAAAGTTAAAAAATGATAAAAATCGGTGAAAATGGCGAATTCTTAACAAACTTTCAAAACCAATACCCAGGGGTTCACATTCACCATATTTGCACAAACGTTTCGGCAATTTAATGCATGATCCCCGTGCAATTCATCTGCATTCTGCATAAGGTTTGCAGTTGGTTCCCCCCAATTAGAGAAATCAATCTTCGATGTAACATGTATCCGATGACACCTATAACAGGGATCATAGATGTAAACAGACAGTTTGGCTCAAAAGCTGACTGATAAATTGCATTCTAACGCCAAAACTAATAAACAGATAATACTCAATGAAACACGGATCATGATCACGATATCAGAAAAAACGCTGTGATTTCAGAATGTAGGTCCCCAAAATAAAAAAAAGTTGTTTAACAAACTATGACTAAAATGATTACTCAGATCACTATTTGTTAAGAGGGAGGAGAGCTAGGTGGATGGAAACAGCGTCTACACAACCTTGATTTTTATGGATAAGCATGCACAGTTTGAATGACTGTCCCTAACACTTATGAATGAAGAACGCGAACCCCATTCTCTACCCTCTGCATGTCATATAAAAACGAACGCCATCAGATGCCACCGTATTTATTACCGTTATGAGACGCTACAAGCAGACCGGGGTCACCATAAACAGACCTATATGTGAACGTCTCTAACGATCAGAATTGGGATAAACAGTCCACCATTTCGACAAAAAATGATTTGCCGCGGGACGGCTTCCGGTTAACACCAAAACTTTCAAACTGTACAAAATCGAGATTCACAGCGTTATTTGGTGTGTGTTTTGAAATGTGAAAATCGCATAATTACTGGGAATAATGAATTTCAAAAATAGCATATTAATGATCACTGATATCAAGTTTTCATGTAACCAGTAATGATAATTCTGAAACGTCACCGATGTACCCAGAATCGGTTGGGATGTTTTATAATAATACACTTACACGAACGCCGAAGTGCGCTTTCCGCCATATTGGATAGTGTCTACAAAATCACGTTTCGACGAGGCTGGTATTGAGACGCCTATTACATCATGTATACTTCATAGCTAGCTGCTACAAATGCATCACTGAATTGAGAAAATCACTGAAAATCACGCAGAACGACAACGGTACTTATCGGCATTTCTGGCTTCTTCCGTCATTTACAATGTAAACGATAAGAACATATGACAATACACAGATAGTCAGAATAATTCTGATTACTTACATCTCACATTTATATACAAAAGATCCCTGAATCAAGCAAGAAGTCCTCGCAAAACCCTGCGTACCCTTCTCAGCGAAGCCGCCATTTTGAAAGAATTCGGTCATCGGTAGTGATGTCACACGTCAACATTGTTGCACATATTAGGCAATTTCTTTGAGGTGAAGGTCGGTTGAACAAGAGTAAACACAATGCCCATACCATTCCGATTGCACTTTTAGTATTGTGATGTATATTTTGCGCATCTTTCAGATGTTTTTTCATGAAATTGATTTCAGTATCTACATATATCCATATTCAACACCATATCATGTTTGGATATAAGGTATGCGTTTTTATTCTTTGAAAGCTTTTGATTGTTTGAATAATATTTACATGGGAAATTGACTCAGTAAGTGAACTTTACCACATTTTAAGCCTCTATAAAAGTGTTGGAAGATCACACGTAGTCATTACTGCAACATGTGCTTTAGTTCCCGTGATGTGCAATTTTCAGTACGTTGGGACAAATATTGCAGTTTCATATGAACAGGTTGATAAACAGCGATTTAATTCCAACTTATAAGTAAAACGGATAATATTAATGAAAATGATTTGTACATTTTATGAAATGTAGGGGCACACATACTACTATTTAAACTTTTAAGGAATTGTCTTGTTAATTGTATTAGTTTGTGTCGTTTTCATACACAAAACAATTATGAATATTAATTGACCAGGTGCGAGTTTGTCAAAAACGTTTCATGATTCATTATCATTTTTTTGATAATAAAGTCAATTCGAATTCGATTAAAATATATCTGATGGCAGAATGTATCTAACTCAAACAATATTTATACGAAAACTGTTAAAAATATATAAACCAGGTCATGTCTTAATTTGGACAAGCCTTACGTCCATAGTTTAATACTTCTGTACTGAAAAAGCGATCTCTTTGTACCTTTCATTGTATACTTATGAAGGGAATTGATTTCATAATCATAAGAAGAAAAGTCTACATGTATTTCCTAAATGAATACTCAATGAATATTCAGGTGTTATTCATTTATGCTAAATTGATGCTAGGCAGGTGCGCGTGCTGCTCACAATAAGATATGTAGTAAAACCGTGTTATTGTTGATATATTCAGGGCACTATTTCAGTGATAAAACCATTCATTTTATATTTTGGCTAAAAAGTGTTGAATTCTGACACAGAAGCCGAGATCTTTTACACATTGAGTGGAAATTAGGTTAGATATACACATATACTGATCAGCAACCAGAGTCGTCTTTTTCCGACGTCACAAAATGCACAAAATATGCCGTGACGTCAACTAAAATGTCGCGTTATTTTCAGTTATTTCATTACATTTGAAAACGTGGCCGTTACTCCGTTAATAATGATGGAAAATTAATAAAAATACATCTACACAACCAGGAGAATATGGGAATCTAAGAACTAAAATATGTATCGGATAGGGACATCCAATTCGATATTACCTGCTTTTTGATGTAGTACACTGGCATCTTTTCTTACAAATTGTGAAACTACCAAAAGGTATCCTCTCACATTGGGGAACTTTGTATTGGAATAGTTTGGTTCACAAAATAGTTTGGTTTGGTGAACAAAACATAACATAACATGTCGGTATCCACAACAAATTCTCTCCATGTGATCGGAGTTACATTGACCTAATGTAAACCATAGCTGAGATATGCCCCCTTATCTTTATACGTGCATGACCTCTCTGTCGACGTTTGACGTCATAGAAGAAAATCGATTTTTGACATTTATTGCAGGTCATTTTTGATTTTATGAATATGACGTTATGCATTAGCACATACATACATTTCATATACACTTATGTCGTTCAGATATCAAGCCGTATTTTCGTCGCTCACACTTTCCGTAAAGATGTCAAATTAAAAAAAATCGTAGCTGAGTGCTTTTATTGGTGCACGATAAAAAACTGAGAAGTTTACTGTTTTTCAACACACACAAAAGTTTTGTACAACTTTTAGCAGTGTCTATTTCTCAAACCCCTGAGGTAGCCGCAGTTGTGTTTATACCAACGGATAGGAAATTAAATATTCTACATTTCTGTGCAATTTTATAGTCGTACGCAGATCCAGTACCACGCGAGCGCAAATCTCGCACAACGTTCTCTTTTCAAACCTTACGAAAATGTGCTCCTGAAAAAAAAACTCGGCATCCAGGGGGTTAAGGAAGGAGGTAATGTTTGTTTTTGCGTTTATGCTAATACCACCGAACATGGGGTACCAGTGTGTGAAGAATTTTCTCGTCCACGGTGTCAAATAAAGCACTCAGATCCATGAGAACCAAAGTTCTCCAGACTCAGCAAAGGATCTGCTGTCATTAAGAAGTCTGAGAAGTGTCTCACTAGAATGATGATGATGATTATTGGTATGCATCACAAGGGGATATTCACATTACATGATTTAAACACCGAGAACAAGTCGATTTGGTCAAAGTTAACGCTCATCACGTACCGCACCTGCACTTGTTTCACTGTTCCAACTACTGCGCTTATCCCATTGTAATACAAACCAATAGTGGCGATTTGAAAGCATAATCGTTTGTTGAACAACTTTAATCTGAAGCTGAATAAAATTCTGAGATTTAAATGTTCAGTTGGCAAGGAAAACTTATGAGGATTCGCAATCTTGGTTTCACTTTATTTCATTTACGTTTTGATTAAAAGTGAAATTCATAGGTATGTTTTTTACGGGAAACGGACTATACCTATTGCATCCTTTCCGCCAGATCAGTTGAATCCTCAATCCAGTGTTCCTGAATAGGAGAGGCACAGAATTGAAACGTTCGTAAAATATGCAACACTTCACGTTCAATGAGGGAATGTTTCGGGAGATCTGTTACAATTTATATACATCCGATCCAAAGTTTGGACTCACTGGTGTGAACAGAGCCACTTACATTAAGCAACAGTTTTGGACTAACTTTTGGAAAAAAAATCCATACTCTTTACATATGGACTGATGTGTTGTAGAACAATTGAAAAGTTAAAAAATGATAAAAATCGGTGAAAATGGCGAATTCTTAACAAACTTTCAAAACCAATACCCAGGGGTTCACATTCACCATATTTGCACAAACGCTTCGGCAATTTAATGCATGATCCCCGTGCAATTCATCTGCATTCTGCATAAGGTTTGCAGTTGGTTCCCCCCAATTAGAGAAATCAATCTTCGATGTAACATGTATCCGATGACACCTATAACAGGGATCATAGATGTAAACAGACAGTTTGGCTCAAAAGCTGACTGATAAATTGCATTCTAACGCCAAAACTAATAAACAGATAATACTCAATGAAACGCGGATCATGATCACGATATCAGAAAAAACGCTGTGATTTCAGAATGTAGGTCCCCAAAATAAAAAAAAGTTGTTTAACAAACTATGACTAAAATGATTACTCAGATCACTATTTGTTAAGAGGGAGGAGAGCTAGGTGGATGGAAACAGCACAACACAGGTGAATGAATAAACAACTAGTGTCCACACTGGCTCTACGACAGATATAACAGATATAGTTGTACTCCGTTTTGGCAATTCTTCACGTACATATTCTTCAGGAGAAGCACGTCCTGACGGCCAGAACCGATATTGATTGTTGGAACAATTATTGGGATAATATCGCCAAACTCGTATGAAAGGACTTATCTCACAAATCCGTGGTTATAACTGACTATAATCGAGCTCATATGCCATACACATACTTACATGGAGGTTCAAAGTCGTTTTCCGGACATACGGATAAAACAGTGATCCTTCTTCAGGCGCTATTGAGCATTCGAGTTTAGAACCAACTGATCCACTGAATAACAATCGCTCAAACCTGCACACAGTAGACCGTGAGGGACTGATGCGCCCGTATAATATTCTACAAGAGACGTTCTCTCGAGATTTCGGCTTTGTCGTGAGTCCGTAAAGTAGTAAGTCTACATTTCATTTGGTCAGACCCAATCTCGATTACGTTTTGATTGTTTCATAGACTTCGTGTTAGTCAATCAAGATTACAGCCCACAACATCATTTACTCTTCATGGGGTAGAGAATCAAGGGTGAGTCGACTTGACTGACAGGGGCGGATAAAGCATTTTTGAGAAAGAGGGCTGGCACTCTACTGAGAAATATACCGGACTAAAAAGCTAAGGATATTGGTATTTTTATGACTGATATTCTGTTTTTCTCCAGTATAGATCCGCCCATTACTGAACTGAACCTTTTTACTGACAGGCACTTCATAACTTATAACTTAAATAACTAAAATTTAGCTTCTTCAAGGGAAGTGGAAGCAAAAGGTGGACTGAATGTTGTGCATGTAGCTGTGAATCAGTAGTGACTCGCACCTGTGTACAGCTCGTACTACAGACCCTAGAGTTGTTAAGCTCTCTTAGCGTAAGATAATCATAAGGCAATGTTAATGTATGACATCTGCGACTATTTTAGCGCTAAGAGGGTTTCGAAAATCTAGGCCCTGTCGTACGGGCTGTACATAGCTGCGTGCAGGTGTTAAAATTGATGTCAAACACGATTATCTGCTGTGACGTCATAACTGGCTGACGTCATTTATGGATGCTATCAACTATGATGTTTGTATGACGTCAGCAAGGCTTATAGCAGCTGAAGTCGGCAGTGTTTACATCGGTCCTCACAAGAAGGATCAATTTTGCAAAATGGCCACCACAGACAGATCGGAATCGCAACCTAAACCAGACATAAGTCCTGGATCGATATATCAGAAACCAGGCTCTAAAATATCGAACCCAACCAATCAATTAAATCACCTTTCGCCAGAAAGGTCGGCGGAGGTACTGAGTCAAGATACCGACCTTGCGATTACAAATTGTCTGCATGCTGAGAGGACACGTGTTCTAGCACAGTCTAGCCAGACGTCGTTTCAGACTGCTCAAACTGGGTGAATCGGCGATAGTCTCGTATTTTGTTAGATTAGTCCAGATTCACACTGGCCATTCTGGATAGGCGGGCGTGTGTCTGGGACGTCCCAACTAACGATATGCCAGCTGAGGCGCGCCAGGGTAGCCGTGTGGTTTAAGCGTTCGCTCGTCACGCCGCACACCTGGGTTCGATTCCCGACATGGGTGAAATGTGTGATGCTCATTATTGGTGTCCCCCGCTGTGATATTGCTGGAATATTGCTGAAAGCGGCATAAAACACTGTTGACTGAGATAGTTAGTGGTATATAATGTTTCTGGTAAAGGCACCTATCAAAACGTCACAGTCATCGGCAACCATTTAAACATGCCATTTGAATGTTACAGATGCGGGCGTCGAACAGTCATATTTTCAGAACGATTTACAAGGACACCAGACTAATGAATCACGTCCACCAGACTGACCTGTGATCTGACAGTCCCTGAACAGCGGGACCGAGAGTGACCACCCCTTTCCCCATCTGCGCAACTGGATGTACACCGTGACATCATCAGCAGCACTGTCTACAGGGATGAGTCACTGCATCCACGGGAACACAGTCATGAGACGACTACATACTGTGGCAATCCTTGTCTGTCGACTGTTTCAGGTCATGCCATTAGCCCATCGACGTGGACTGTCCACCTGAGCCAGGAGAGGGGTGGTGGCGCAATTGGGTACGATGCCTGGGACGTTTTGTCAACCACTACACAATCAAAGTACTTCTCAAAATATCCCACTGGTGTTGTTTCTTTTGTGTGTCAATGTATTCGGAGTTGGGTCTTTCAGGGTTGGAGTCACAATGACTGTCAGATGTTGCCCACGGAGGGTCAAAGGAAAGTACTACAATGTAAACACGCCGGCAATTGTTCTGTTTGGACACCAAGCGCGTCCACGTCTTGGCTTTCAAGACGATAACGCTCAAACCCATTCCCATAGTCTGCAGCAACAAAACAACACTAGAAGACAGCACGGCCCAAATGTGGCCCCATCATATTATCATTCGGGGATTATTCGCCACATCGTATAAACGAATGTATGACCAGTCGTAGGGTCATGGCGCTTTTCACTCTTTGAATGTTTAATGACACGCCCCTGTCGTATCTGTAGTTGATCTGATAATCCGTTGCTGCACCTCGATTTGCACTTGCTGGTAGAACAGCCAGGTAATCAGCAAGCGTGCGTTGTGAAGATGGGGTCATCTCAAAAGCCGTTATCAGGTTACCACTTAGGATGTTCAATGGGAGTGGGTGTTGCCACTTTCAGAAGACGCTGCTGTCCGAATCGGTGTCGCTGTCGTCAAAGTCTACCCTGATGACGACTGGCTTGATGGTGGCATGGCCTAGTCCACTTTGTTCCCAATAATGTCTTTCTATTTCATTCTCAACTTTCCCAACGCACTTTTGCCATGTTTCCTGCGTGATGGTGTCTGTTGACTGTTGAACAATCGTCTGTACATCCCGAATTTTGAATGTTACATTTTGACTGCCGCCATCCGATTTCATGATACCCCAAATGAGTTCTATTGGGTTTAAATCGCAAAGAGGGTGGCAATCGCAAAACTGAATGAACATGTTCTGTAAGGTACTCATCACCTTATTTAACTCTATGATGTCATACAGAACAGGTTTGGTTGGTTTTTCGAACCCCGGACCCCACATATCCGGAAACCCCGCCTTCCGGACGATTTTTATGTGAAACGAAACTTAGTTCATTAATTGTACTCGCTTTACCGGACCCCGCACTTCCGGACCCGGACGGTGAATTTTCAAACCATTCCCATACATTTCCATTGAAAAATGATCCAGTTATCCGGACGGAGAGATCTGTGCAACGTGCATGTGTATGTGTCACGTCAATACCTCACGACTATGTGATTTCTTAATCTATCTCAAGGAATTTGGTGTGAATTGATTAATTAGCCATCAAACCACTAGTGACGCGTGTCACTCGGCTTGTTCATTAGGATTTGGCGCGTGTGAGAACATCTCATCAGTAACGAAAACACATGTTAAGGGAATTAAGGGAAACTACACTGTAATTGTACTGTATATAAAACTTATAAATCGACCCCTGCTATCTGTCGCGATGCAAGTTAAAAATAGCCTGCCACATGATCAAGTCATGTGATCCCGTCCGGAAGTTTACTTTCTGCAGACAGCATAAATTCGATACGATGTCGTGTGTTTTAGGGCATTTAAAATTAACAAAAGAATATGCAATTGGCAAAATAGAAACTTTTTGTCATCGATTTTTGTTTTTCATCTAACTTACCATCTGAAGCTCTACATGCTACACGATTACGTCCGAGACAACTTGACAAATGGTAACCTACGTTCCGCCTTCCATGTATTATCGGTCCACGTGCACCCCAGATGCATCACATTCTCTGCAACTAATAAGCTTGTTGTGTTGGAACGTAAACGGCTTGTATAGTAAAGTCATTCATCCAGACTTTTGTAAATTTATCTCTAAATATGACATCATATGTTTGACCGAAACTTGGGCTAAATATTCTAATGACTTCAGTAACTTAATCGCCTGTCACTGTGCATTTCAATCAGTTCGCCCCAAGGTAAACAACATCGGTCGGTTCAGCGGTGGTGTCGCTATATTTATACGTGACAATATTTCATCCTTTTTCCATCGTGTACACGAGGAGTGGGTAGACGCCGTGTTTCTTGTATCTAGTCGGTGTATAAGGTCAGGCAAAAAGCATATACTAGGCTGTGTCTACATAACTCCTGAAAAACCCAACAGTAGCGATGGGGTTGAGCGATTGGAAAGTTATGTTGCGGTAATACAAAACGAATTCCCAGACACTGACCTCATTATTTGTGGCGACTTTAATAGCAGAACTGGCACTGAACTAGACTATATCGTTGATGATAGTGTGGACTTTTTACCCTTGGACGAAGACACATACGAGGAATTTGATGCCCCACCTGTGTACCCAAATCGTAAAAACAAAGATCTGGTTGTAAATAACTATGGTAGAGAATTGCTAGACTTATGCAAAACGTTTGGATGGTACCTGTTGAATGGCAGATTTTCAGACGAGGGGGACTATACATATGTTGGCCCCACTGGTTGTAGCACACCAGACTACATTGCAGTGTCAGCATCGTTGTACCGTTATGTGGAGGACTTCAAGAGTGTCTCTCGCACGGAGTCGGATCATCTCCCACTCACAACTATAATCTCATCCCTGTTCGATGTTGGCAGGCCAGCCGATGATAAGTATTTTCTTTGTAGTAACAGATGTAAATTTAAATGGAATAATGAAAAATCACAATCATATCTTGATAACCTGCAAAATGCTGATATAAGTAATTTGTTCAAGGACTTTATGAACAGTCTACATGTCAACACTGATAAAGCAGTAAACATATTGCAGCGCATTCTGCAAAGCTGTGGGCAAGATATGGAATGTAGACATGCCAAAACCATTGACTCTAATCAACAGCCAGAATGGTTTGATCAACAGTGTCAGACTCTTAAACGTGAAAAGTACAAATTACTTAATATGTTTAGAAAAACAACAACATTTGACAATTTGAATAGATACAAAGACATTAGATCCAAGTTCAAACAGACCTGTAAAACCAAAAAAGATAGCTATAATCGTTCGATTACAAAAAGAATACATGATGCAGCTTGTTCTAGAGACTGCTCAGCATTTTGGAGACTTGTGAAAAAATATACCACAAATCGTGCTATGGAAGAACGTGTAACGCCATCAACATGGGCTGCATACTTTAAGGACTTGCTGAACCCGACGTTGCCAGAAGATGGCAACTTTTCAGAAGATGTCAAATCATACATTGATAAACATGACTTCAATACATGTGTTGACTGTATTAATGACGATGATATTCTATCATGTGACTTTACAGTTCAGGATGTACTAGATGCTATCAGACATCTGAAAGATAACAAATCCCCAGGCGATGATGGTATACCCGCAGAGTTTTTCAAATATTCTGAACATATAATTGTTCCTTACTTAGTATTACTGTTCAACAAAATTCTTTCATCCGGTGTTTGGCCAAATTCCTGGTCAGCTGGTATTATCATCCCACTATATAAGAAAGGTAGTAGATCTGACCCGAATAACTATAGGGGAATCTCTCTTCTAAATGTAATGAGCAAAATTTTTGTTTCGGTTCTAAACAAACGGTTGGAGTACTTCTTGGAACTTCATGAGATAATTGGAGAATATCAGGGTGGATTTAAGACTGACCATTCGACTGTGGACAGTATCTTTATTCTCCAGACAATCATTCAGAAATATTTAACACGCAAAAATGGGAAGATATACGTTGCATTCATAGATTTTCGTAAGGCCTTTGATATGGTGAATAGGTTTAAACTATTGTATGTTCTTTTGCACAATGGGATCCACGGTAAATTTTTCAAGTTGATTGAAAATATGTATATTAATGTCAAGGCCACTGTAATCTGTGAGTACGGTAAGAAATTAACTGAATATTTTTGTAGCGCCTGTGGGGTTCGGCAAGGCTGTGTTCTTAGTCCTGTACTATTCTCTTTATATATCAATGAACTTGTATCGATATTAGAAACCAAGTTTGATGATGGTATATTTATCTCTGAAAATATGTTGAATATCATTGCTCTCTTATTTGCAGATGATCTGGTTCTGATTGCCGATACTGTCGTAAGATTACAGCGTCGCCTTGACGTCTTACATATATATTCACACCAATGGGGCATGGATATTAATACTGATAAAAGTAAAATTATTGTCTTTAAAATGGGTGGCCCATTGTCCAAACATGAAAAATGGTTTTATAATGGTACCCAGATGGAAACTGTCAATATTTATAAGTATTTAGGACTTATGATAACTCCAAAACTGATTTGGACTAGGGCATGTAAAACATTATCCGATCAAGCTAATAAGGCACTGTGGCCGATCAAGTCATTTATAAGACGATACGACATGTCACCCTCAGAAGGATTGTACATCTTTGATAAAAAAATTGTACCAATTCTAACATATGGTGCCGAGATATGGGGTTTTAAAAAGAGAGAAAGTATTGAAATTATCCATCGAAAATTTTGCAAATTCTTACTTCAGATTAGTTACAGATCATCTAATGTTGTTGCATATGGGGAATGTGGGAGGACACCCTTAAGCAATGTTTATTATGTCAAATGTATTAAATACTGGCTGAGATTATTAAGAATGCATCCAAGTAGATATCCATATCAATGTTATCAATTCCTATTATCTGTTGAATTCAGGAAACGTGCAACGTGGGCGCGTCACGTCAGTGATTTGTTATTTCATTATGGTTTTGGTACTGCTTGGATTTCCCAAGATGTTGGCGATACAAAAATGTTTCTATATATGTTTACCGAAAGAATTAACAACTGCTCCATGCAAGAGTGGCATCTTTCCCTAGATGCTCCTTCGCTGTCGTTTTACAAATCACATAAATCGCTGCTGACCTGTGAGAAATATCTATCATTGAACATAAGTAATAAATCTAAACGTCTTTTCACGTTATTCAGATCAGGATCTAGTGCACTTGGTATCAAATATACTAGACGAAGTATTGCCTCTTCCAATGACGACATTGTGTTATGTAAACACTGTAAAAGTAACGAAGATGAAATTCATATTGTTTATATTTGTAAACGCTATGAGGATATGCGTCGCCGTTACATTCCAAAAACGGTCCATGGATACTATTATTCCCTCCATAGCATATGTACATCATCAGACATTAATATCATAAATAACTTTGTCAAGTACTTAGAACATGTTTATTCTGCTCCTGTTAGCGTTGTTTCATGAAACTGGTAACCAAAATCACTATTGTACCATCTTGTTCTATGGGTCGTATGGCCTTTATACAAATAAACCCTTCTTCTTCTTCTTCTTCTTCTTCTATATGTTATGATGATTCACTGTTATTACTAGTGACTGTTGATTATTGATAGACGTACGTGAATATTTTTTGCTTTCACTTAATTTTCACGTTTTGGATGTTTGATCCAGTTCCGGACGCCTCGCTATCCGGTCGATTTTCGAGTGAAACCAAAACGTCCGGGTAAACGGGGTTCGACTGTATACCATATTGCTTTGTTTTGCAACCATTCAATCATGTCCCCCTCCCTACTGTTAGATGTTGAGGCCTTTGTATTAGGTACTTGAACGTCATGATATGGAGCGTTATCCATGACAATCAGACTTTTGGGGGGCAGAGCTGGTACCAATTGATTTTGTACCCATCCTAAGAAAACCATCCCGTTCATTTCGGTACGATAGTCTCGGCTTTCTGTAGATTTTGCCTTGAAGACTAAGGAGCAGCCAGGTAGGAATCCCCGACTCTTGCAACCAGCATGGAGCACAATTAGTCGCTCTCCCTTGCCAAGTCGTAGTTTTCTGGCTCAGGACTCTGAAGAGGAGCTAGAGAACCATTGTGTCCCTGTGGTATGGGAAGCATTTACCCATGTTTCATCCAAATATACAGGCTCGTAACCCTCTGTACGTTTCTTTCGAATTGTGCGTAAGTACTGGTTTCTTAGTCGAGCAATAGCAGGCCTCACGCACAGTGCACGTCTATTTTCTGAGCCTACTTTTTTGTAACGGAAACCAAATTTGTGAAGCAACTTCCATATTTGAAATGACCAAAGAATAATGTGTCTCCATATGCCTGTTCAGAATACACAGAGAGACAAATGTATTTTGTTTATATAGAGACTTAATGACGTTTCTAACCAGCTGTTGTTGAAATGAATCGACTTTCTCACGTCCTGTGGGTTTTGAGACGGTCCCCTCAGTTGTGCCCGTGCAGGTTGAATCGGTACAGCTTTTTAAGATAGTTTTTTAACTTCCCTTCCGTCATCCCAACAGCACGTGCAGTTCGTAAACGAAACTTAGCCAAAGCATATTGATGCCTACCCCTTTCACCATCGTTATTAAAAAGGTTAAATACTTTGCAAATAATTGACTTAGCGTCGTGTGATAATCTCATTGTTTCAGGTACTGCAATCACGAATGTCTGGTTTGCCGAGCAAATCACACGTGTCAATTTCACACGTGCACCTTGCCCACCTGGCTGTTCTACCAGCAAGAGGCCCCCTCGTGCAAAATAGCGAAAGGTGACAAGAAAATGATGATCGTTTGTTAAACAACTTTTTAAAATCCTGCAAATTTCATTTCATACGTATGCTGGCTAATAGTACTTTAATTAAATACTTCAGAATTATTTTGTCCATGGCGACACTGAACCCGTCTTTCAGATCTTGGATTTGTGTTACCGATCTTTAGGTGCCAACCATTGCACATCGATATAATTCTCTCCCCGTACCCATAAAGCATTTATTTACTACCCGCGTGGTAACCCAAACTGCTCTCCAAATAAAGTTAGAATATTTGACGTACATACATACCAGCCGCGGAGTTATTGCTCCGGTGCGTGTTAGTGCAAATGTACTAACAGAGTGCTATAACTAATCACAAACAATCAGTGTGAATTACCTGAATTTCTACCCATTGAAATTACAAACCCGGACGTGGCAAGCTGTTGGACAGAAACGGACGCCAACTGACCAATCAGCACTGAGATTATGACGTATATTCCCTTATTCAAGTGTTATCCAGATAACAGTATTAACAGACGGAAATAGTCTCATGGTCCGTATTTACAAATTATTTGAAGCAATCCAAAACAAGGCTTCTGTAGCCGTAGGCATATCCTCATGCCCCAGTCTCTCAATTAGCCACATTTGAAGCCCTCACGCTGATATGGCCAGTCATTAGACAAATAGTGTTAAACTACAACGTGATCGCCCTGCAACCTAGTTCTGCAACAAGGGTGTCTGTGATTGCACTGACACACAATGTGTTTTCATCAGAGTCAATTACAGCGCGAAATATCGACAAACATTATCTGGGATCACAAGGGACTGTAATTTGTGATATCCAGATTTAGTATCACTAAGCGAAAAATCTCATTCGTGGGTGGTATTGACAGCGGTTTGATGGACTACACTTATGGCACAAGTGGGTGACCGCTGTCAAGTTTCTTCACAGCATTATATATTTCTGCTGCATTTTTAACCATGACTGAATCTTCCTTCTGAATAATGACCTAGTATTGATAAAAATATATTAAGTTATATATACCATCTTGTGATGTCTCATTAGCCAAATTGAAACAACACGTTATCCGGCAATGAGTGAGTGAGTGAGTGAAATGGGTTTTACGTTACTTTTAGCAATGTTCAAGGACTATCACGGCGGGGACATCAGAAATGGGCAGCACACATCGTGCCCATCTTCAGCGTCACGAACGAACGCCTTATCCTCTAAGCGCCAACCCGCAGTCTACGCTGGATCAGGACATGGAATGTGTGATAAAAGGAACATGTGCATCCTACAATGAACTATGGGCATTATCCGGCAGTATAAATTCAGTACAACACTGAGCGACAGTACAAATACAATGTCAATACAATATAAAAGCAATTATTACGACTATAACAGTGACGGTAATATTCACCTTGCAGCAACAAAGCAGGAAGAGAATGCGAATCCTAGATGTAGGTTCTGTTCCTACTGCTGTTGCCTGATGTACTGCGAGATGCTGGCAGTCTGTGTATAGTACTTATCACTTCTGGTGCATTCTAAAATTTACTGGCGCTTGGAAACCTGGATTTATAGGTATGAAATATAATGAATAAATGAATAATAATGGGATATCACGCAGTGTTATCACAAGTATTATTCAGATACGTCCATTTTCGTTAACGTTGAGCTGGTGAGTGAGAAGCCATTAAGGATGGGTAGCTTTCAGTTTTATCTGAGTTCGACATTCAAATGATGGGTGCGCCAAAGACAAGAGTGAAATCAGGGAACTGTAAAAATATATGTATAAATAATATCGCACACTCGCTGACGTTCTGTTTGCTGTTAACTTCAAATCTCCTGTCATGTCTTAAAGAAATCTCAGTGACTGACATCGTCGTACCTGCACTTACCACGAAGCTTTCCCGATATATTTGGTATGTGTTCAAGCCCTTCTTGGGGAGACTTTCTATAGTGTCAGTTTCAATTACTGTCTGTTTCAAATCATCTGCCTGTCCGCGCGGCCATATGGGGCAGGAGATCCAGTTAAGTCCACGCATCATCATCTCTGAAAGCCATAATGGAATTGTCGCTGTCCACAGTGTTGTAAATGAATGAATGAATGAATGAATGAATGAATAAATGAATGAATGAATGAATAAGCTGTGAATGGAAATATCCCTTTCAATTTTTACATTTTTCGGGCTAAAATATACTTTGTGCTTTTTTCAGGCGATGCAGTTGGCAATCATTTCAGGCGTACGATGGTTAAATGGTCAACGATCGACATGAATCACAATTTCTATGACAACTAATTAAAGCAGTATCATCCTCCACGGAGAACGTCAGCTGACGGTGTCCTTAAAGGCACAGTGTCACGCCACCCTTCTCGAACAATAAATAATGCATTTCTCTGAGTAATACTATCAGCCCTCAGGGAACCTACCATCTAATCTATTCCATCATATATTACGCCCACACATTACAATAATAAATTGAAAAGTTCTGATGAATTAATGCGAACCCCACAGAGTTATGTCCCTTGGAGAACTCATTACGAGTATCCTACGCACGACAATGCGTCAGTCTGGTTCCCAGGGGAACCAAGCTGGACAATGTGTTTGAAACTAGTTCGGCAAACACCGATAACACCGCGTGCCATAGTTTTCGAAGTGTGGAGTAAATGTTTACACTCCATATAATAATGGAAAGTGTTCCATGTTTACAAGCTGCTCGCCTCGAAGTTTCAGTTATCGATTTCAGACAAGTCGTAAGGGACAATAAGTCTTCTGTTGCATCAATAAGAAAATAAAGTGAGTGCCTTTGTCCCAGTATGTAAAACAATAGGCCAAATATTGCCGAAAATGTGTCATTGTGCCCATATGATGACGACATTGTAAGTGATAACGACGTGAGAGATCCCGGGCAGGTAGAGTTATACTCAACAGATGCATCAGGAGAAGTATTGCGCTTGTTGATAAACACATGTGATGGTAATCTGTCATGCAGGGTGTAAGGGGAGACGATTGGTTGCCGTGTGTGGGTGGTTGAAGTGACGCGTACTCTGAGATGTCCCATATTGTAAGTTAATTGTGCAGGATTTGACAACGAGTCATCCGTGCAGACACCTTCTTTTGGTGTAAACTGACAGATATATCCGCCGTACGTGTACAACATTGACATAATGACACTAAAACGTGTTCACAGTGTCACCAATTTGTACTGAAAATGTACAATTTGCATCGACGTGTCTCACAATATTAATAAAAATGTAATTTTTGATTTTCAACCGGGCAGTTCTACACCTTTGTTGCGTTGCTGTTTCAGAATTTGAATATTTACACGGCACAGGCATCAGTTGAATGTGTTTGTAGACAACACCGAAAAAAACGTCCTTATTATATTTGCTGCTGCCTCAGACGTAACACAGTCTTATGCTTACGTAACGACAAGAACACACCCACTCTTTAAGGGCCGAGCTTCCCTTACAGAGTTGTGTCCCTTTGACAAGCCCCGTACTTTTGGATCGAATCCCAATCTGTGATTACATGTTAAGGCATATCAGCGACTCACAGTGATCATGAAATTATTTTAAAAACAGTTGTTTAAATCCGTGCCCAACACAAACCACGTGCACGCACGATCAATTTTCCTGCGCCAATTATACAACTAAGGCACAATTCAGTCAATCGCTACGTTCTATAACAGAGTTCTGCAGTACTGTTATGGGGACTGTATATGTCACATATATACGCAAGAAATTTAGTTATTCATCCGCTGAATGAACTCTCTCACCATTGAATGAGCCTCGATCTCAATCTTATCTTATCTGGAACATGACTGGTAGTCGTGTGCAACAAAGGGATCCTGTACACCGTGAAGGTGAATTCTAAAAGTGGTGAATGCATTCGTCCTGCAGCAAAGATATGAGTGTTTGAAGAAAATGTCTCGACACAATATGACTCTAAAGAAACCATGTAATGATATGAGTTATTTTTCAGATTGTGTTAAGACCATGAACTCTGAAATGGGACTCTGTCAGGGGGATGGGTTATGTAGGAAATTTAGGACCCGTATAGGTCCCGAGGTGGAATTGGCCTTCAGCAACCCATGTTTGCCATAAAAGGCGACTATGCTTGTCAAAAGAGGCGACTAACGTGATCGGGTGGTCAGACTCTCTGACTTGGTTGACACATGCCATCGGTTGCCAAATGCGTAGATTGATGCTCATGTGGTTGATGCAAGTCTTGTCTGATCCAGACTCGATGATTTACAGACATATATTGAATATATTCAAGGCCATACAGGGCCATATTTATACAGGCATGGTTTGGTATAAAATTAGCTCTTACCTTTTCTTTCTCAAATTAGCAATTATCATCATAAACTCGACTAAATGAATTTCAACCATTTGCTCGTCTTTTTTCAAAGTCAAAGGATCATATGGCTCAGAAAATATTTTTCTATCGTGGTCACCACGAGAAGTTTTATGTACGTGTTGAAAACACGTTGAAATATACAGGGGCAGAGATAAATTTGAACAGAAAGTTAAGTAAAGTGAGTGGATCACTGAAAATAAGTGCTGACACCAGGTGTCCTAGAAACAGTGACTCTACCACAGCTTACAAAAATCCTTTTGTGCTCATATTCCTGCCATTACGCTCATCTAAATGTTCTAGCACATGAAACTATAAGAATATATAATGTTTTCGCTCCTTAAATGTCGTTTTGTTTTTCAAGATGGACGTAATAATCAGAAATACGTGTGTTTGCAACAATGTAACTTTAGTTATGTGAACATAGCCACACTTAACCGGGAACATGGTAGCGATTGTGGCATTTAAAAGCGAAACACAAGAGCGGCCGTAATATGACTCAACGCCCTTACAGTAATGTTTACAAACTTTCCCCAATCCAGAAGGCACTGGGTGTAAACCATAACTGAGGTTAATGTTAATATCCCGATTCTTGAGGAAAACATTTTGATCGTATTGGCAGTCGTTGGGATACCTTTACCCGTCAGCTAATCATGCGCAGCCTTATATACATTTATAACATTAATGTTACAGCGCTGATTGTCGTAAGAGGTGATTGACGGGACCGGGTGGTCAGACTCGCGAACTTGGTAGACACAAGTCATCGGTTCCCATTTGCGCAGATCGATGTTCATGCTGTTGATCACTGGATGGTCTGGTCCGGATTCGATTATTTACAGACCGCCGATATATATAACTGGAATATTGCTGAGTACGGCTTGAACCTAAACTCACTCACTCACTCACTATAATGTTATAGTGTCATCTCTAGTTTGATAACATGTAGTCTCAGACGAAGTAAGTCCGTTATAGATAAAATCTGACCCTTATCTGTTAAAAATAATATATACCAGCAGGCAATCACATCCTTCGACGCTCTTTGGTCTATTTGAGTTCAACTTGTTTTAATTAGAGAAAACACTTGAAGAAGCGGCCTTGGTGTATACGATATTAATACAGTCATATCATATTTCAGTAATAGTTGCAGAAAGTGTGTGGCCATTGTCTTCAGCCCTGCTACAATGTACACGGCAAGGAATGGCGGGAGTGATGTTCTAGTGGTAGAGAATGTGTGTTCTCTCGGAAATTAATCAGACACAATACATCTTGATCTTAGTTGATCCGTTATTACTCGTATTAGATAACACGTCACGATTACCAGACACGAGAACTATTAAACGTTGATCGTAAATAGAATTATTGTACTAACAGAACATCGTGTTCAAGTGGAAGTGATACAGGCGACCCTGACATTTAAGGCGAACATATTCGCCTCAAGCATGGTTCCGCTATGTTAGCAACATTCGGAGTTATAAGCGATAAATATCTACAAATGATATAAATCTTGAGTACTAATCATCATTGAAAAAACATAATTTAGACAAGTGATGACACCAGGCTCCAATTTCTCGAAACAAACAATTTGAAACAGATGAGTTTTAAAACCCAACTGCATTTTTAAAATAAAGAAGACAAGACAACTTAAGTAATCTATCCACCAAACTCAAATTGTCTACCATGTCTGAGTTTGATATCGATTTCAGTTCATTCTGAAAATCCATTTTCCTGCGTTTTTTGAAATTCGAGTAAAAACTCTAACTTAAGTCAAAACTCAGACTTAAGTTTGTTTCGAGAGCTCGGGGTAGGTGTTAGGGTGTCCCGTCTGACACCAGGTGTGAGACACCCCACTCCCAAGAAGCCTCCAGTGTTCAACTGAAGCCTCCAGTGTTCAACTGAAGCCTCCAGTGTTTAGCTGAAGCCCTCAGTGTTCAACTGAAGCCCCCAGTGTTCAACTGAAGCTGAACTGAATTAATGTATTTGTGTATGTATTTGGCTGCAGAGATAAATTTGAAACGGCAATGTTCCGTCTCTGTTAGCTGCTGAACAAATTCTGCAATACGTTAAACAGAAAGTTAAGCAAAATGAGAGGATCACTGAAAATAAGTGCTGTCACCGGGTGTTCAACTGAAGCCCCCAGTGTTCAACTGAAGGTGCATGGGAAAACAAATAGGGCATTGCATCTGACATAACTTGGGCCAGTTTTCTCAGATTTGGACAAGTCCGCCACACAAAACTTCCTAAAAGTCAAACATCCTTTACAGTGCTGAGTTTAGTTGTTCTCTTTCAGCAATAGTTCAGCTATACGGTGACGATCTGTGAATAATCTGGACCAGACAATCCAGTGATCAAATCGATCTACACAATTAGGATACGATGACATATGTAAGACCTTTCAGCCCTGAGATAAGCAATTACATAAAACACGTCACAATTTAATTCTGGACTCACAAAAGTCCAGAAACTCTCAGCACTGTGGCCACTCTCTCACAAGGGATTTCGCAAAATTAAACAGGCAGCTGTTATGTATATGTGCTAAGGATGAAAAAATGAAAAATAATTTTTTCGAAAACTCAAAATTTAAACTTGCTCGCCCATGGGCGAACAGTGGCCAATGGGTAGGCCCATGGGAAGGCCCATGGGCGAAAGTGTTTAATTTCATCCAGAATAAATGTTTTGGAGGTTGTAAATGAATGAAAAAATGTTAATAAGTATCATGACACAAATTTCAGCTTGTTGTGACTTGACTCTGCTAACTGACAGCGATTTTTAAAAATCTCGCCCATGGGTGAAAAACATATTGGCCCATGGACGAGAATAATTAATTTCAGTGAAACTGCATGTTTTTTTCCAAGCTTTGCAGCTTTTCAATGAATGAACTTGTATTTATTATTGTCTTGACACGAAATTAAGCTTAGTTTGACTTAATTCGGCTAATTAAGAGTGATTTTTCAAAACGCCTCGCCCATGGGCGAAAACCATTTGGCCCATGGGTGAGAATATTTACTTTTACTCAAAATACACCTTTTCCCATGTTTTGGAGGTTGTGAATGGATGAAAGTATGTTCATAAGTATCATGTCAGAAAATTCAACTCATTTTGAATTAATTCCGTTAATTTAGAGCTATTTAACAAAATCTCACCCATGGGCGAAAAACATTTTGACCCATGGGCGAGAATATTTCCTTTTACCCCAAACACATGGAGGATGTAAATGAATGAAAGTACATTTATGAGTATCAGGACAGAAATTTCAACTCATTTTGACTTAATTCCTCTAAATGAGAGCAATTTTGAAAACTCTCGCCCATGGGAGAAAGACATTTTGGCCCATGGGCGAGAATATTTGCCTTCACTCAAACTACATCTTTTCCTGTGGTTTTTAGGTTGTAAATGAATTAGGATATATTTGTAAGCATCATGGCACACAATCCAACTCATTATGACTTAATTCTGCTAATTGAGACCGATTTTCAAAAACATCTCGCCCATGGGCGAAAAACATTGGGCCCATGAGCGAGAATATTTCCTTTTCACTCCAAATACATCTTTTCTAATGATTTGGAGGATGTAAATGAATGAAAGTGCCATTGTGAGTATCATGACACAAAATTCAACTGATTTTGACTTAATTTTGCGAGTTCAGGAAGATTTTTAAAAATATGCCAGAATAATCACTTTTACTCAAAATACATCTTTTCCTGTGTTTTGGAGGTTGTAAATGAATGAGGATATATTTGTAAGTATCATGGCACAAAATTCAACTCATTTTGACTTAATTCTGCTAATTTGTAACAAGTACAAGAATCTGGACTTCCACTTAAATTTTCATAGTTTTTTTTTATTGTCTTGGAGGTTGTAAATATATGAATGAAAGTGTGTTTATAAGTATCATGACCAAAAACATGAAATCATTCCGGTCTTAATTCGACTAATCTCGCTCGTGGACGAAAATATTTTCGTTTGCTTGTTTTCTTTATTTTGCAAACATGTGGTTTAAAAATAGATGAAATTCTAATGACAATTCAGTTTAATTTCGTGAGTTTAGTTTTATGTCGCACTCAGTAATATCCCAGCAATATGGCGGCGGTTTGTAGATAATCGAGTTTGGATCAGACAATCCAGTGATCAACAGCATGAGCATCTCCCTGCACAATTGGGAACTGATGACATGTGTCAACCAAGTCAGCTAGCCTGACCACCCGATCCCGTTAGTCGCCTCTTACGACACGCATAGTCGCCTTTTATGGCAAGCATGGGTTGTTGAAACTGTTTACTTCCAGCAACATATACAGTACACTTACAACACTAAGCCTTGAGATTCTTTTGAATTTAGGTATTCAACCTATATCTATGAAGTTGAAGCCATGTTTTGCTGCGTGAGTTTCCGCTCGCGACCGAAAAATCTCCGAAGATGGCCGAGAGTGTTTCCAGTATTACCGACATTGCTTCCGATAGGGCCGATGTGTTTCTGTTATTACCGCTATACTACCGATATCGCTGCAATTGTTTCGCGAGTGGGCTGCGTTTGTTTACATTTGAGATGCAATTCCTTCAAATATGCTGTAATTCCTTCAAATACTTAGAGGGGCCTGTATTTGTTTAAATTAATTGATTTACCTGTTTTTGCTTTGTTTGGGTTTTTTTTATTGCTTGTCGCCCAGCGAGTGAGTCTGCTTTGGTACCTGTAAATTTATTCTGACGTTTGACGAGCGGGACGTAAACAAGAACATATAATGAGACCCTGCATCAATACGTATTAAAGTGTTTGAAACATTATTCTAGACCAGTATTTGTACACAACTGATGAAATGTACCTGAAAGATCAAGGTTCATAAGAACGTACAGGGCACATTTCTCCTACCCCATTTAAGAATGTCCATTTCTGATTGGTTAACGTGGCCTTGCGAGGGAGAATAGATCATTAAGTTTTACCCCGCCACGTGGGAAAACCATGCATCCACGGCAGTCATGAACTGTAGAGCAGTGGTTCGAATCGACTATAGTTAGTACCATGTTAATATAATACATGGTTTCAGCTTGTTTTGATGCTCTATTTACATAAAGTGATATTTAAACATTCGTTATGGTAAATACGGTGTAGCAATGTGATGAAGAGTATGCGGGTTTTCTTCATCCCATTTCATCCACCGATGAGAATGGTGGTATCCTCTTTTGGTTCACACCCGGATTGTCGCTTGTTTTATCAAATACACAACAGGACTGTCGAAAAGCAGTGGAGTGTGACAGTGCTCAACACTGTTCTAATGACACCCGGAGCGTCGACTGCCTTGGAGAACTTGTGCCCGAGAAGACTCGTCTCTACGCTAATTAACACATACACAAAGACATCGGTGAAAGAATGAGCTGTGGAACCAATTCCTGAATGATAGTCGTCGTACGAACAGTAGTCGAGAAAGTTGGCGTCATCGTGAATCGAGGGTCTGTGAGCAATGTAAACAGCATATTGTGACACAGTGGCCACAATAAAGAATAAAGAAGAACTTGACAGAAGGCTTCAGCGTCTCAACGAGCAGCTCCAAAGACAAGAGATTTCCGTAATGAGCTGTGCTCATCAGACTGTCTGCCTCGCTCATAGTGACCACATTACTGTACTTTATAACGTATTTGGTTTTCCTTCATGTCCGGAACGTCGAACGCCATAGTGTTGACACCTGATTACCTCCTTACGTAATACCCGAAACATCGAATTTGCAAAAGTTTCAATTCAATTTTAGACAGCCCAGGCAAGTCGTTTGTTTAAGGAGTAAGAGGATTAGGAGACATGGTCGACTAGATTTCTTTGTTTAACTAGTCCCACACGGCCTTCACCAATAGAGGGAATGATTTCTGTTCAGTTATGACATTGCTGTTCTCCATATGTCTCTATTTTCTCCACACATCTCCATGTTGTTGTATATTTGTGTGTTTTGTAACTCTGATTGGGACTGGTGAACAAGCTTTACAGTACCTCACCCATACAGCATATAATACAAAATATAAATGAAGCATGTGTCGTCATCCATATGAACTATCATATAATAACATATGCATACATATCATTACATCAAATACAACTATCATATAAGTAAACATGAAAAATAGAGTTATGGTTTGTTGTGTCTGACTTGCTCTTTGTAGAAACACTGAACATTTGTGAGAAGGTTTTTGACAAGTTAATTAGTTTCCTGTTAAAAAATTAAATTAAAAATCAAGCTTTGTGTTTTATGATAAAATCGTGGACGGATTCAACTATTTTCTGGTTTTCACTGTGAATAAGTTCTTTTCCGTTCATCGAAGTCATCATAGACCACAGTGAGAAAAGGTCGATCTTCAAGCAGTAAGGAAGACCATGATAGCGTATGGAGTACGTGTGTCTTGGTCATCTCCTCCGTTACCCCCTCCCCCGAATCCACACCCCACCAGGGCGTGTAGGGCTTGTGTCGGTGGATAAAAAGGGACTCCTATAACCCCATATACCCCTAATCACAATGCTATTATTTGTCGTTTTTGTGTATCCGGTTTTGTGTATTCTGTAATATTGTATAGTACTGGTGAAGTGTTTATCAAAGCAATATTTTACTTGCTAAACGAACTACATTCTTTGAGAATCAAAATATGTTTCAAGCACATTTCCAAAATTGAAATGCAGCATGCACACAATAACTAAATTGGAAGGAATATCGTGCCGGACAATGTTTTCCAGAGCACATGCACATAAATGTCAATGTCTTTCAAACACTAATATGTGCAGGTCTTGCAAAAGGACAAAGCAGGTATGCTTGACAAAGTTCTTGCAAAGGAGGATTATACACAACACCAAAACCAACTGGTCAGCTCGACGCCTTATAAAACAATCAATTCGAGATTTCCTTTGAATGTGAGATATTTGGCTGCGCGTCTTGCGCAATCAGTCTTTTTCATCCATATACACTCACGAACACCTGTTCATTTCAAAGCTGGTGTCCCCTAATGACCTAATGTGATCCATGGATGAATTTTGTATATGACAAGTAAAATACACTTGAAAGCGGCAGCTGTTTTACTCCAATAAACAAACCAGCGGACGAGACATGACTTTTTCGGCGCAAATTGTCGTAGGCGCTTTGCGGAAATTACGTAAGTGAACGCGGAAGAAACAGAAAGCGTCATCGTTCCGCTCAGTTTCCATTGTCTTTGCGAGTTATGCTGAGATACTCAACAAACTGAGATAAAAGTCAAAATGATGAAAAAGTGGAAATCTGTGTGTGGATTAGAACTTGAAAATCACTCATGAAGTCTTTGACAAAGTAATATCTGTTCAGGTCATGATCATTTGGAAAAAGCACACGAAAGTTCTATGGATATACAACTTCTTATAAGGTAAGCAGTATTTCGGCGTAGCTGTTAAACTCGTTATCAAGAAAGGGATATCTTACAGGTAGTACTGTAAGTTAAACCTTTGTTTTAGGTCGAGGTCAAAATCGTTTGGTGTAGTGACAACGGTGTTGTTGTATGGGATTAGACACGGATTTTCTATATAAAAAAAGTAAAATGTGTGTCCTCAGGAAACGAAATAAGACACGTGTACCAGAATGTAAGTGAATCGATGTTAGCGAGTTCAATCAGTGTCTTCAGTTAATAAAATGGGCTTTCAGTTCACTCCTTCCATTAGTAATGAGTTATTTAGTTTCTTGACAAAATTGCTTGCAAGGTGAATGTTGAAAATAACATTTTTCAGGATCATTTTAACAACTTCAGTTATGACAAATGCGCTGCTATACTTCACTTTTCGTCCTACTTGTTTTACGGGAAGATACCTTTGTGTAAACGATTATAGGTTCATTTTGAGAACTGGTAAAAAGGGAGAATATATCTCGTGAAAATGAATTTTGAAAGACTGCATATCAACAGTTCTAGTTGTCTCAACGACATAATTTCTAAAATACTTAGAGACCACAACCACGAAAGCCAAAGTAAATCTTTTCGAGTGTAGCAAAAATAGTGAAAATTTATTTAAAAAATAGAAAAGAAAACGCAAAGTCAATCTTGATTACATTACGTATTCCTCATAGCCCGATATAATGATTACACATTAATAGTATGGATACGTTAATCTATAGTTTAAACTAATCTCCGTCAAGTAATCGGGACTGGATTGGCAAGCATAAACATACATATCACTGCCGCTCCAAACCAATAATATAATTACATAACATACATGATAACAACACTTCATGTTCCGCTCGTCAAACGTCAGAATAAATTTACAGTTATCAAAGAAGACTAACAGACCCACTAGCAGTAAAAAACAAAACAAAACAAAACAAAAACAAATAAATTAATAAATCCAAATGAATAGATGGAATACTAAAAACCACCAAAATATGCACGCCCCCTTTAAAAGGGCAGAGTGCAAAAGTGGCAAACCGGTAAAATATGCCAAGATTCAAACTCAAAACTATACAATTGTATTTTACTCGATAAATCAGAATGGTCTCAATGTCATAATGTGGGTAGTTACAGAATCGAAGCAAAATATTGTACATATATGTACCATGAAATAATAATTCATCAACTGAATAATACATAAAAAATATTCTTATGATATGTATAACATCACATTTGAGTAAAAAAATGCATGCGTTGAGCTTGTTAGATGTTTTAAAGATTAATGGAATAGGTAGAAAAGGACACCCCCACTTGGGAACTTGGGAGAAGAGAGACGCCACGGTTCAGTGGTTACAGCTATAGGGCCTTCTGTGCTCTCTGCTCAATATATTAAGGATGGTGATGTAGATGAAGGTTACGCAGGAAAAGTAGGTGATGTGGGTATACTACGTCAACAGGCAGCTGTGCAGTCAACCAGATAGTTTGTTGTTTTAACCTGTCTGACAATTGTTACGTCTGACCAGGGAGACAATAACAAGCTGATGTTAACACATGTGATCTAACGATACTTTTGCGTTCTTTAGCATGTTTTTATTCTTTCATTCATTCACATATGTACCTCTTTCTTTTCTTATTCCTTTCTCATTCATTCACATATGCACTTCTTTCCTTTATCATTTCTTTCATTCATTTACATATACTTTTTGCTCTTCATTCATTCATTCATTGTAAGATTTCGACTGATACAGTAAACTGGCAGTAGTGTACAGTGTCACCCTGGCGTCGTTTTCAAGATGGCGGCACTTCCGGTCACGTGACCCGCATGGTGACGTCATGCGATTGTTCTCGGATGACGTCATGAGTTGGTGTGTACGGGGTGTGACGTCATTGGATTGTTCTAGGATGACGTCATGAGTTGGTGTGTACGGGGGTGTGACGTGGTCGTTAGCAACGGGGGTGTTGCTAAGCAACGGTGGTTTGTGCGCGCGATTTCGCGTGAGAAGGAAGCGTGTTTCAAGATGGCGGCGGCAGACGGACGGCACGGCACGGGACGGGACGGGACGAGGGAAGGGAAGGGAAGGGAAGGGAAGGAGAGGGGGAGAGAGGGGGGGAGAGGGGGAGAGAGGGGGAGGAGGGAAGAGTGAGTGGAACGACGGCGATGGGGGATGGGATGGGATGCATCGTATTTCAAGCAGTCTTTAGGGAGCATGTGGGTGGCCCTGAAAAGGGCCGTGAGGTGTGGATGCATCACAGTCAGCATCGACAGATGAGTTGGAGTCCTCGGAAAACATATTTGCCGGGACAAATGTCATCGTGGAGGGATTGCGTTCCTTTGGGGACACCCCCACCACAATAGAGACATACGTAAAACTTGGCTGTGGGGACGACATCGAATCGATCGGATGGACGGGCTTTCAGACAGGTAGGGCACATGATGAATCGCCATTGGTCTGCTAATTCTTGTAATGGCACCATTTCCGTGTTGGCTGTTTTCTTGGCAGTAGTGCCTGTTCTCGCGGTGGTTGGTGGTGGTGGTCGCGCTGTCGTGCCAGCTCCCGTCGTTCCGTCGTCGACGTCGTCGCCACCGTCCTCAATCTTGATGGTCGGTTCTAGTGGTGGTGAGGGTGTGGTGGTGGTGGTAGGAATGAGGGGCGTTGTCCCTTCTTTTTCTTCTTCTTCTTCCTTCTTCGGGCTGCACCGGAGACACTGTTTTCGTCCACAGTTTCTTCGGTAAGGGGTTGGTCGACCCATTTTCACTTTACGTGTATCCATATCTTTGTCACACACACAAGGAGTCGGCGATATGTGAGGGTGACTAGTCATGGCCACGTTTATATAGCCTCGACGACGTCACAGCCGTGACGTCGTGCTTGCACGTGAGATCGTGACATCATCATGGCGCGTGAGGTCGTGACGTCATGGTCGTGAGGTGTTGTCTTGTGATTGGTTGAGTTCTGTTATATAAGATGAGGAGGAAGACGACAGCGGACAACCATGGAAGAAAACTGGGATCTAGAACTGATGTCCGTGGAGACACCCCCACCATCGCCAGCGCCCATCCCTCCACCACCACCGGCTTTTCCATCATGGCGACACTTGCCAGCTTGGCAGTGTCGCCAATGCCAGGGAGGGTTGCCCGTGTATTGCAAGGGCACGAATGACTACAGCGGGACTTTTCAATGCGTGTATTGCGGCACGGTGTTGAAAGATACTTATCATCGCCGGCTGACTCACGGGGCCAAGTGCCCCGTGAAAACCAAGATAACCATTCACCCGTGCCAGTGCATGATACCGCCCCTGTGGTCGTTGTGATCACCACAACGAAAAAAAACGGCCCTTTTCAGGGCCATCCAACTTTCTCTAAAGAATGCTTTCATGCTATGACAATCATAACAAGACATGTGTGTTGTTTTTTTTTTCAACGTTTTATTTCCCCCGCTAACAAGAACCATGGTGACAAAAGAGTCAGGATTAGGGGCGTCCCTGATCTTTTGTTTACAAACGGTAGGAACTCGAACATGAAGAGAACATCATAACATCAGAACCATAAGAACAACATGTTTGACAGGGCTGTGGATCCTGGACGTCGTTGTTGTTGTTGTCTGGTAGGCGTGTGAGTTGAAACCAGCGTTTCACACGTTCTTCATTGACGAGGGTGTTGAAGGGATCAAACTGTTCCATCACGTCGTCGAAAGTCCATCCACGGGCACGATGAGCCAGGACAAACAGGCAGTACATTCCGCAAGAGCTACTGAACCAGGGTTGAAGTGAATTCACATTCCACCGCTGTGCGAGCCATCCTGTGTAGGCCATGACATGCCGAACGTCTGGATGCAGTTGGGTGGGATCACTTATAGAATACCTTGGTCCATAGTAGTGGGTAGGGACGCCATAACTGTCAAAGTACTCAAAGACACCCGGTGCTGGACGATACACGCACACCCAGTGTTGTCCCGGGAGATGACTAGGGTCCGTGTTGACGATGTAAGCTTTAGGATAAGGTCCGTGTCGTTCACTTAGCACGGTGATGGCAAAGTGATCTCGGGCAAAAGTCCCTTGGTAAAGGGGTCGCAGCAGGGGGTCCTGTTGGACGTAGGCGTTCAAGTCCTTGGTCGTCAGTCCATCCATCCTTAGACCATCAGAGCGTTGCAGAACCGATCAATTTCCAACACGCTTTCGTATTCCTCGTAGCAGACGAGTGTGACCGGACGCGGTAAGGGTTCTGCAAACTGGAGTTCGAGTCCCAACTTGCCCGTGTGTCGTGGGTAGTTATGACCTTCGTCTGCTCCCAGATCTGCCGTCAAATCCACCACCCACAGGGTGAATGCGTTCCTGAACTCGTCTAGGGTGAGGTTGCAGGGATGTTCTTGCCACAGGTGTCCCGTGTTGCGAAACAGGTTCATGTACAACTGTTTGAGCGAACCACTGTTGTTCTGAAAGTCACTTTTGATTTCTGTGCCATGCACTTCCTGGCCATTGAGTTTCAGTTTGAGACTGGTCACGTTGTTGTGTTTGAAATGGAAGGGGTTCTTTTCCTTGCTACTGGCAAAAGCATCGTTGTCCACCAGTCCCAACACCACGCGTTTGGGCAGTTGTCCTCCCACCAGTTGATCTTTGTGGAAATCGCGCCCTCCTCCTGGAATGTCGTGAGCCGTGACTTGGACTCGGGTCAAAGGATATTTGGCCGTGACTCCTGGTGACATGTGTTTCACGTGCTGTTCCCGTATGGCAGGATCGATGTTGACTTGGCGTACGTAAAACTCGGCTTTGGTCAGTTCAAATCGACATTCCACATCTCCAGCACTCATCAAGTAGAAATCACTCGGGCTCCGAATCAGTTCTAGTTTCATGGGGACGCCATCCATCAGGTACCGGTCTTGGAGAAACAGGTCACAGTGGAGACGTCCTGTCAGTTCCACTTCTCGGGTGGGTAAAATGACCCGCCGTCGTGCGACGAGTCCTGCATTGACATTCTGAGCGACGGCATTGAAGTCATCCATTTTTCCAGCTTCATCGGTATACCATCCTGGGCACTGGAGATGCGTCCCTTTGGCTGCCTTCCCATAACTCAGTAACGTTTCCAAATAGGCTCGGTAGGGATAGGTTCCCATGGAGGGGGTGATTTCCAACTGGTTGTGTCCCACTTGCACACGCACTTCTCGAAAGAGGGAATGCATCATGTTGTTCACCGTGGACATGACGAGTCGGTCATCCCCATCATGAGTGGCATCCGTGCCATCGGTATTCTTGATTTTGAGGCAGATGCGAAGGTAACACTGATTCAAATCGATGTACGCATTCACAGGGTTGGCAATGTTAAACTGGAGGGGACCCGCCACCGAAGGGGGTGCCAGTGGACTGTATCGAACCCACTGACCCTCTTGAACTGACGTCACCACAGGGGGAACCGAAAAGAGATCCAACTGTGACTTGGCACATTCACAAGCATCCCGGCGCATCATCTTGACAGGTCTGCCCAACAGGTCTGCCCAACAGGTCTGCCCAACAGGTCTTCACAGGTTCGTGTCTGGTGTTGAACTGACCCTTGTTCATGGGAATGATCCTTTTATGTCAAGTCCAATGTCACAAAGTTCCATGACGACTCAAAACAAAGCTTGACGTTTTTGTTGTTGTTTCTTCTTCTTTTTCTTCTTCTTTATGGGACCAGACAGCGGATTTCGTTTTCTTTTGTGTGCCGGTGATGACTGTGACTGCAAGGTGGTCAGTAAGGCCTGTTTTCCATGATGTTTCAAACTGTCCCGTACACTACGACGTCCAGAACGAATATCTTGCACTAAGCCTGGCAGCATCTTCACACTGGTTTTGAGAGCCGATTTTCCCACCGTCTTCAGCATGGAGAGGGCTGAACGGCCCAAGCTTCCCAAGATGTTTCCGAGACCTCTCCCGCGTTGATGAATGCGACCTCGGTACGCGGCTAAACCTCGTCCTTGTTGTTGTAGGCCACCCAAGCCGGTGCTGCACCGGTGTCGGATACACTGATGTCCTACCATGTCAGTACATGCCCAGACGACGGGGACGGAAATGGAGTGTCACGATGGTCTTCCCACTCTGGAATGGCACGGGTTGTCCTATGTCATCCATTAAATAGATTTGAATGGCATCCGTGGTTCCCTGACGCAATCCCATGTAGCGTACATGCTGGGGAGTTTTCATCACGACGCTGTCTTCCATCATTCGACGAGATACGGGAACATACATCAGTAAGGGAGCCATGGTATCCCCAACGATTTGATCTTCTACCACATCCGAGTAGACGTACACCATATCAAAGCCAGCCAGATGGTCGGCTTCCTGTTCCCCCACCACAAGAGGACGGTCAAACACACTCACTTGGACAGGGTAAGTGGAGACTTGACTTATTTCCTCTGCTTCGTCGACCACGGGGAGTTGCATGAATCCGAGCATGCGTACCAAGGAAACAGGCAACACCAATTGCGTGGTGTAGGCAGACCTGATGGCATCGTGGTCTGGTTGGGAGGCTGTTTTGCAGGAAGAACCCGTGATGGCCCTGCACATGTCTTTCGGTGTGGGAGCATAAAAGTTGACGTGCGTTGGGCCGCGCATTTCAAATCGGAGTTCTTCTTTGGGGTAGTTCACGGTGACGGTGTAACGACCTCTGGCATCCGCCTGGTACACATTAGCTGTATGCTTTTCCAACAATCGTGCACAGGCACGCTGAAGCAGGATGTTCAGTCTCTGGACCAGTTCTCGAGCGGAATACACGCCTTCGGGAATGATCACCTTTTCGCTGACGGCTCGGATGATGCCTGAGGTCTCTTTGGTCACGGTCGCATCCGGTGCTCCTGAACTGTAAATCCTGGTCAACCGTTCCAAGTTGATGCGAAGCACAAACCAGTTGAAGGGGTACGACACGTTGTACCACGTCATGGGAAAATGAAGTTCACTGACGCCCACTTCCCACTCTTGGCGATTCACTTGAATGGGAAAGGGGAGTTTGACTTCGTAATGGTTCACCTTGTTGTCGGGATGAACATCCATGGACGCATCGCTGGGTAAGGTGACGTAAAAGTCCCGCTTGGAGGAAAACAAGGACATGGCCATCCTTGCGCTTAGGGAACCAGACTGGACACGGAGGGAGTCGAAGATGCGGTGGCGGCAGCAGGAGCAGAAGAAGAAGAAGAAGTCAACGATGACGGCGACGATGATACCAACGTGGGTTGTGGGAGCAAGTATCCCAACGAACTGGCCAACAACGCTGTCCACAACTGTTTCTCACCGTGATCCAATGCCAACTGAACCATGCTCATGACGACCACGCCATATATCAGCAACACTTGGGAGAAAAACACCACACACCACCAAAAAAGTCCATGCCAAAACAACACCAACGTGAGGAGTTCGCTGGGTTCGCTCTGCATGATTGGGCAGGGAGTATGACCCAAATGACGGTGACAGAGGGATGCCACCCTTATTTAAAAGACCAAATGAGCCGCAGGGATCCATGAATCGAAGCTGGCCGGGTAACCTGACCACCTCACTAACACTTCGTCCTTCTTTTGACGCCATCGACGTTTCAAGACCTGATCGACTTTGTACACGTCATCCGTTTTCTGAATGGGTTGTAGTTCCTCGGGGTAAAAGGTGCCTTGGAGCACTTCTCCATGATCATCTTTCACTCGGTAGACAGGAGGCACACGCCCTTTCACGACGCGATCCACGGTGAACAATTCGCTGGTCCAGTTGGGAAGATACCCTTTGTCAAAGGTCCCTTTGGTCTTGTTCAAGCGAACACGGGTCCCAGGTAACAAGAGAGAATGCTGGTGTTGACGGTGCTTCTGCTTCTGCTGACGTTGCTTCTGCCGTTCCTCCTTCTGACGCTCCATGTGATCCAACACCCGAATTTCGTCGTAAGGGTTGTGGGGATGCACATCCACGGGTCGCTGTCCGATCGTGCGATGAATGCGATGATTGTAGGCATGCATCAGCTGGGGTAAAGCCTTGAGGTAGTGACGTGTTCCATGTTGGGTGAAATAACGCCACATACGGTTTTTCAACGTTCTTTGAAAACGTTCCACCACCGAGGCTTTGGTTTCTGGGTTTTGGCTGGTGTAGAAATGAATGTCCTGTTTCTTGAGGAAGGCTTGGAAAGGTTTATTGACAAATTCGGTCCCTTTGTCCGTCTGCAACATGGAGGGCACACGTCCTTCAGCTTGTTTCAGGATTCGTTGAAAGGCTTCGATCAACGTGGTGCCGGTCTTGGACTTCATGGGTTGCACCCAAGCCATTTTGGAGAAGACATCGATGACACACAGCAGATACCGGTAACCTTGGTTCTCTTTCTGATAGGCGAGGAGGTCGCTCAAATCGGCTTGCCACAATTCGTCCACGCCGCTCACACGGTAATGATCCCTGGAAAAGGATCGTCTGGCAGGTTTGTGCAAGGTGTACGGGGTTTTCAACCATTGTCGAACCTGATGTTGCGTGAGTGGGGGTTTCCCCTTCTGGGATTTCCCCATCTGGGATTTCCCCTTCTGGGGTTTCCCTTTCTGGGATTTCCCCTTCTGGGATCCCACGGCTTGCTGTTTGACTGCTGCTTGCCACAAACCACGCCACCCTCCATAGCCTGCCGGATGTTTGGGATCGTAATAAGTATGGTGAAGCCATCGTGCCCAGGCAGGCGACAAAGAGGAGGAGGAGGACTTGCTGCTGTTGTTGTTGTTTCTCTTGGGACGTCTCATGCTAACACTGTTGTAGATGTCACCCTCTGCTCTCTTTTATGATTAAAAGTCAATCCATTGACGCACTCGGTTCAGAGGGGAAGAGGGAGTCTCTGTCTTCTTCTTCTTCTTCTTGACGCCAGCAAGATTCGATTGAGGTGGTGTTAAAAACAAGGCTTCTCCTCCTGGACGTTTGACAGGGGTGTCAGGTGGTGTTGCCTGTCGTGTGCCAGGTTGCTGGGTGGTGGATGCTGATCCTTTTGTTTTCATCATCCAGGACCAACGGAGAGGGTTGCCAATCAGTTCATGAGGGACGTTGCTGGAAGCGAGATACTGAGCCAGAACGTTCCAACCCCGTGGAGGATCTGCTTTGGTACGTTGTCGCACCAGATCATTGATGAGATCCACCATGTGAGTCCCAGGCATGGGTTCCCCTTCCACCACGAATTGACCGTTTTCATTCCAACCCAAGTCAGGATGGGCTTGTATCCGTGCCATCAACTGTTTGGCCTTGGCTTGCAGCGTTTTAGGAATCGTTTGCACCACGTCATTCAGAATGAGGTCAGAGGAGGAGGAGGAGGAGGAGTGTTCTGAAACAAAAGAATAAAAAAACCAACATGAGTCAGTGACTCTGTAACCGGCTTCGCGCTCTCCATGCTTAGGGGGTCTAAGACAGCTCTCTTAGTCTTAAGACTTGTAGACCTAAGACTTCTAGGCGACCTCTCCACAGGCCAGAGTGTGACTCAGTAAGTAAAACCGTACTTACGGGGAGCAGCTAGGAGAGGGGGAGTCCCTCCTTTCCCGAGGGGTGTTGTTCCTTCCTGACTGGTGTTGGCAGGGATTCCATTCCATGGTTGCATGTGGCTGGTGCGTTGTGCTGTTGTTGTTGTTGTTGCTGCAGCTGCTGCTGCTTTGTCTTGAAACGCCAACATCTGTTGCAACAAGGTGTTATACTGCTGCTCTCTGTCCCTGAAGGGAATCGTGTCATCACGCACGAGGGTATCCATATCGTGAAGCGTGTGTAACCGTTTCTGTTCCAACAGGTTGGACTTGAGCAAATGACGTTGTCGTTTTTCGTCTTGCAGACTTTGCCATACCTCTTCGGGGACCATGACCGTTTTCCATGCATGCTTCATCATGGTGCAGAGACAACTAACCCCAATCCGAGAGGATCCCTGTATTTATGATCATCGCCCCAACAGACCAGACACCAAAGGACCCACCACCGAGGCCAAGGCAGACAAGAGACCCAATCCCCTGCCTTTCTGTTGTAACAGTTTGCGTTTCTTGGCCACAGACACTTTCTTTTTCATCAACGTATGCATGAGGGGTCCATGCTTTTGTAAACGATGGCGTTGCTGTGCTGTCATGGGAATGTTACCTCCATACAAATTCACCACACATTCGCAGATGGCTTGAATCAGTTCAGACGGAGCATGTTTCAAAATAGCCTGTCGCATGGCTGGTGTTGCTGTAGGACTACACACATGACAGAGTGCTTCTTTGTGACGTTTCAAACGGGCAGACATGATGTTCCTGCTGCTGCTGCTGCTGCTACCATGGAACTGACGAGGATAAGGATGGGATACCTCTATTTATTTAGGGTAGCGTTGGTGGAGGAAGTGGGAGTAATGCCGTTGTCTTCTTGTTCTTTTTCTTCTGGCTTCGTAACACCATGCGGGTCAAGGCTGCCCCTGGGTCAGTTTTCTTGTTGTTGCCCTTCTTGGTCTGTTTCCTGGAGTGACGACGCCCCTGAGGTTTCCTTTGAGGCTGCCTTTGAGGCTGCCTTTGAGGTGGCCTTTGAGGCTGCCTTTGAGGTTTCCCTTGAGGTTTCCTTTGGCGACGCGTTGGATGTTGTCGCTTCTGTTGTTCCTCCTGCAGGTAGGACTGCCAGTTCAACAAAATACGTGTCAACACGCCTGCCAACGTTCCACTGCCACTGCGTTTCATCAGGTAATTCAGACGTTCATCCACAGGCAAACGTGGATTAGTGATCTTGGTCAAGACGTCTTGGTGTCTCAACAGCCAGGTCTTGTGTTGCGTTTTCAAAGGAACACGCCCTGCTCGCATATTTCTCACGGCGATGGCAAACCATTGCAACAGCCGATGACGTCCTTTGATAGCCACACTCTCTGCCAAAGGCAAGCGTTTCACAAGGCGGATGGGTTTGACTCTTCTGCGTGTCGTCGGTTTGGAGCGTGTCGGTTTGGTGGAGCTAGGAGCACGAGGTCGTTGAATCATGGCCGGAGACGTCAAGGGTTGAAAGGGTTGAATCATGGTAGGAGACGGCGACGACGAGAACAAAGGGGTGGCATCAAAAGAAGAAGAAGGAGGCGACAAGGTGACGGCAGGTGAAGCACGATGCGTATAGACAGGGACAAACGTGTTTGCTGCTGCCGCCATGGTGGGAGTGGCGGGGTACAACTCTTTTAAGGAAGGTCTTCTGGGTTTGGCAGAGGAGGAGGAGGAGGAGGAAGCAGGAGGAAGAGGTGTCCTGAGACTTTCGTACAACCGTTGTACACCCGAGCGATGACGTTCGGTGGGATCACGTCCCAAGGTGGTGGGGAGGGTTTTATGAGCGGGTTTAAACAAGCCTGTGGCAACAACAGCACGTTTGCGGGGCTGGGTCTGTTTTCGTCTGTTTCCCATGGCAGGTCAGACTCAACTGATGGGTCAGGTCGACAGTCAGCACTATTTATCACTTGGGAACGTAAAGGGTGGTGGGGTTGCGAAAGAGATGGGTACGCACACGATGCTCTTTGGCCGTGGTGGGTTTCAAGTCCAGAAACAGATAGGAATAAGGAGCCAAGGTGGCATCCTCGTAGGCTTCTCGAAGGAAAGCCGTCTGTCCTGGAAAGATTTGTCGAGCCAAGTGATCCATTTGAGAGGCATCTCTCGGGTTTTTAAACAGCACCAGATAGTGAGCATTTAAACTAATGGTGCGATGATGAGGTGTTGAGGCAAAGAGGTTTTGCGTAGTACAACACGGACGTGTTGCGATGATGACTTTTCTTGGTAAACCATCGCAACACGTCTGCCTCTTCCTCTTTGCTATGATCGCCCAGCAAATCGTCAATGATCAACCAGTGGGGTGCAGGCAAACCACCCCCACCCCCAGACCCTGCTGCAGGTAACTGCGTGTTGGCTTCGCTCATGGTTTGCACAAAGGTCAGGGGAAGGTTTAACTTTGATGTCAACACTTCCAAATCTTCGTGCATGGGTTGCCATTCACTGTACACCCAAACGATCCCCTGAGGGGGTAGATCGAGAATCCCTGGTTGAAACACGTGTTCCAGCAACGTTTTGACGAACGACGTTTTACCCGACCCTGTAGGGCCTGCAATCAACATGGTAAAAGGATGACGTAACGTGAGTGGGGTGACCATGGCATCCACCAGGTCGTCGCCCCTTAACAGTGTCCCTGACTGTGTCCCTGACTGTGTCCCTGACTGTGTCCCTGACAGTGTCCCTGACATACGTCTTATCGCCCTGCAGGTGACACCAGAAATGACCTCAAGGATCGATGAACCTTGAAGATATATACAACACATTCAAACCATTCACGTTGAATTTTATTGGAACAACACCAACAACTTGTGAACCACAACAACAACAACAACAACAACAACAACAGATCACCACCAGTTCAAATGGTCGTGGGGATTACAAGTCGAACAACGTAGAAAGTCCATTTGTCCAGGATGAAAATGATTTTCATCGTTAAACATGGGAATGTCTGGATAGTCCTCGGGAGGCATCATCTCTGATGCAGTCATCTCGGTTGAAGCCATCTCGGATGAAGTCATCTCGGATGAAGTCGTCTCGGATGAAGTCGTCTCTGGAGCCATCACGGATGTCATCATGGGATCTGTCGTCATCAGACCTGAATGAGCAGACGTGTCGGCGGAAGTCTCCCCTGACACTGTTGTTGTTGTTGTCTGCTTTGCATCAGTCATGGGGACAGTCGACGGTGGCATCTCTGGTGACAGCATCGGTAGTAGATCATACAAGTCTTGTAGATCAGGAGGCAACTCATCGTGGGGTGTTGCGTCGGGGCTAGCAGGAGAGGCTAACTTGTCGGGGCTGACATCAACAGTTTGCTGATCATTGTTCCACAGCACATCAGACGTCATCTGTTTCTTGACACTCTGTGGGTCTGCTGCCTTGGTGGTGGTGGTGGTAGGGGCTTCCTTCTTCTTCTTCGTTTTCTTCGTGGTAGGGGTACCTTTGGGAGGAGTACCTTTGGGAGGGGTACCCTTGAGAGGGGTACCTTTGGGAGGGGTACCTTTGGGAAGGGTACCTTTGGGAAGGGTACTCTTGAGACAAGTACTTTTGGGAGAGACACTCTTGGGAGAGACACTCTTGGGAGAGACACTCTTGGGAGAGATACTCTTGGACACCTTCTTAGGGAATGTCTTGACGGGAACCTTCTCCTCCAACTTCTGTTTCTTTTGTTTTGGAGGAGCCGTGGCAGGGGTATCCATAGGATTAACCAGGGTCTTCTTGGTGGGTGTTTTCTTCTTCCTCTTGCTGACAACCACCACCACCTCCTCCTCCTTCTGTGTCTTCCTCGTCATTGTGGCGGCAGGGGTTGTCCCTGGTGGTGGTATCACCACCCATTTAGGAGGGACGGCCTTGGGTGTCTTGACTTTTGTCTCTTTGGAGGATTCCGACTTACGAACGGTATAAGTGACACAGATGAGGTCCTCATGGATGATGAGTACGTCCTTCACATGATAACGTTCATCCTGGAGAAGAGCAAAGTACCTCGAAGGGGATTGGATGTATTCAGCCCTCATGATGTGGTCCATGTTGGAAGAAGGGAGCAGTGAACAATCTCTAGTACCTGTAACATGAAATGGAAAAAAGAATATTAACATCAACGTTTCGACGGTTGCATTGTGCAAGCATGATGCCCTCGGGCCTACAAATGCTCTGTGCGGTCGCGTACTTTGTTGAGTTAAGTAAGTGAAAACCATACTTACTGTGCTGACGTGGAGATGCTGACATGCTGACTGAACTGGTACGACTGAAGACGTCTCGATGGATCCCGAGTTTTTTATACAGCAGCTGCACGTGCTATGACGTCACGCATTGACGTCACGCATGGCGTCACGAGCCTGTTGCTTCTGCACCGCCTCTTGCACTGCTTGTCTGATCTGTTCTAAGAAGTGTCTCTCTTCCAGATACGTGGCGATCACAAACAGCAACGTGAACAACATGATGATGAATGACAAGTCTCACACACAAACTCTTCTTTATACACACACATGCGATGACGTCATGACCTGGGATGACATCACTCGGTCGTCTCTGTCACTGTGACTGCTTCTGCATCGCTTCTCTGACCTGTTCTAAGAAGTGACTCCGTGACTCCGTCCCTCCATAAGATCAACCTTCTACGATCATCCCAAACATCATGCAGAGTCAGTTGTCGTCTGTCACTGGGTGGAGCCTCTCTGGGAGTCTCTGTGGGAGTCTCTACTCCCAACGCTCTCATGGCGTCTGTCTCGTCACATTCCTTCAACGCTTTGCAAAAGAGGGTGTAAGCTTGGGGTCCTCGCCGGGGCAGAACATCTAATAAAGCTCTGATCCGATTGTAAGAGGTTTGTGGTACCTCCATGATGTCAGCCTTCATGAAGAGGGTAAGGAGTTTAAACTCCACCAATTTGTCGACCACAGCTTCGATATCTTTGATGGCTACGACGAGACTGAAACGATTGGTCCTGAGCTTATCACGGTGAACAGACTGCATGCTTTTTTGTGTGCGTGTGTGCTCTCTCTCTGACGACTAAAGTCGGAATGAGGAGTTGCGTTGAGGAGGTCTTTATGACACGTGACGTCAAGACACGTGACGTCAGGACGTCAGGGTTTGACCAATGAGGTGCTAGGAGGGTGTGCGACCATGGACTCCACCAGGTCTGTGCTTAACAAGATCATCATAAAAAAAAAAGGGTGACCATGGACTCCACCAGGTCTAACCCTGAAGACAAATGACACGACACATGAATATCCATACATCACATACTGTTTTTATGACTCTTGATAAACATACAAACAAACAAACAAACCATGTATACAGTATCATCAGTTTTCTTGTCCATGACATGATCAGCAACCACCACAACAGTCCCTTTGTTGAGTCCACAGGTATAGTCACTCGCCCTTATAGCCATAAGGTAGTGTTTCGACGGGCATGCCTTCGGAATCGTAAATCACGCGTCGCTTGGTGTACACCATGCGGTACACTTTGCTGGTGTCCTTGGACAGCAAGGTGTTGTTCTGGCGGAGTCCTGTCCGTATGATCCGACGTGGATAGGGCACAGTGATGCTGACTCGATCCCTCTTACAGATGAGGTTCTCCATGCTGTCAAAGTGAACGTATTGACTTGCCCTGTGATTGAGAGTAAATCCTCGGACTTTGCTGACAGCTACTACACTGCCGTCGGGTTGAGGATGTCGTAGCTTGTAGGTGTAGTTCTTAGGCCCTGCCGAGGCAAAGATCTGAATGCTATTGCCCCCTCCCAGCTCGTCGGTGAGTTCTCCCAAGGTGTCTCCCAGGGGAGGGTTGTACTGTAGGGGACGATGAATGTAAATGATACTGTCTGTATCAAAGTACAGGACGCGGCGATCCAAAGGTTTCAGGTAGGAGTAGAGCTTGAGACGGGCTTGGGCTGTGACCCAGGCTGCAATGACCATGTTGTGAGCAGGATGTGGGTCGTGAAATTCTGGGCGAGGTTCATACGTGACACAGAGGAGGTCTTCGTTGATAATGTTGACATCCTTTACTTGGCACCGTTCATCCCGAAGGAGGGCAAAGTACCTTTGTGGAGAACTGATGTACTCTGTCCTGTCGAACCCGATACGTTGGCCAAACTTGCCCCAGTGGTTGTTTAGGCAGGCTTTCGCGAGGGCACGTAGTCCATGGTTTTTGCGAATGTGAGCACGATCCAACGTGACTCCTTCTTTTTGCTGAATCTCCCTGATGTACTCCTCGGGGTCTGTACAACCTTCAGGGTATCCGCTGGCCTCTTGTTTGATCTGGAAGAAATTGTTCACATACTTGGCAAACAATCCTCCCTCTTGCGTGTCAGGGTCGTAGGTGGTAAGTCTGTCAAAATGCCAAGCCTCGTAGATGCCAAGGACTTGATAGCCACACTCTTGAACGGCATACTGCAACTCCTTGCTGACGTAGGTGCCTACCCATGCTCGGTCTTCGTCACCGTGGGGACAGGAGCCAACAAACTCTTCTTCAGCACAAGTGCGACACAGAGGAAACAGCAGCTTGCCATGGACGCGGTAAGGAAGCACGGGATGGTAGAGGTCCGTGGGTGGCAAGACCCGACACTGAATGAGTCCATGTAGGTCAAACAAGTCTGACACGGGAGGATGATCCTTGATCTCGGGATGTCCCAAGGGGTACGTGCCATACTTGCAGATGTAAGGGTAGAGAGAACACACGTCCACATATTTGATCTCTTCCTCTTCCTTCGCTTCATAGTAGAGTTTGGTGGCGTTGGTGCGTCCTCCAAAGAAAGCCTCTCTGGGATCCAATGGATCAGGCAGGTAAGCATGAGGTCCTTGCAGGGTGGTCAGGAACGCTCTCAGATCCTCGTTGTCTTTCTGTTCTTTCAAGAAATCACATTCCCACTGGGTCACTACTTGGTCGATGTCAGGATGCTGTCGTAACACACCGAGCCGGTACATGGTGTGATGGAATCGTTCCCAAGGGGCTGTGCCCAGGGTGGCATGGGTTTCACATCGGTCTGTCTTGTAACATCGAGTACATCCATGCCAGAAACAACCCAGGTATTCGTACACGGTACGCGTGTTGGCATCGTAACCGTCCACCGTGTAGCGACTGCCATCACCACCATCAAAGCCAGCTTCCCCACCATTACGAGCATGTTGAATGTGGAGGCCAGGGTGTTGATGCATGATCCAGTTCAACCAGTGCAGACACTGAAGAGAGTAACGACGCTGTGGACGATAACCTTGAGGAGGTATGATGGCAATGGTACGTGGTTCCAAAAACAGCTTTCTGAAAGTGAGCATGCAAGCCATGGGGAGAGTCACTGCTTCATAGAAAGGGTCCACGTCATTCTGCTGAATGAAGATGTGGCGAAAGGCAGCACAACCTCGACGCAAAATATCCACATCACTCTGACAGTAGGCCAACAGTTCTTCGTCCAGATCAAAGGCGACCCCTTCAGCCACTCGTGCATCGTACCAGGTCAAGAAAGCTTGACGTTCTGCAGGAAACATGCTGTCAGGATCATAAGTGGAGACGGGAGGATAAGGACCCACATAGCCTTGGTTATGATCGGTGTTGAAAAAGTGTGGAAAGTATCCTTTCTTGAGTTCCGTCAATCCAAACGTTTTTGGAAACTGTTTGAGAGCCATGGTGAGGAAATTGAGGGAATTGTAAGCCATGACCAACACTTCGTCATCGTCAATGGCAACGTTTTCTTCTTGTGCTTCGTCATCTCCTTCTTCTTGTTCCACATCAACTGGGGAGGATGGTTTGGTGCGTTTCGAGGGTGGACAGTTTGATGATGGTGCCTTCCGTTTCTTTACGGTTTTCTTTTCCGCCAGACTGAGCAACCAGTCGCCCATGTCCTTCAAGGTGGTCGCCCCTCGAAACACTTTGACACGGCTAGGTCCTTCTCCTTCTTTACGCCAGGGACACTTTTCGCAAAGTTCGCTCGAGGCCTCGGAAATACATTTGCCACATCCCAGATGCACCACACACACGTCACGCTATGACGTCATCGTAGGCTGAGCAGTGTGAGCCAGTGCTGGCAGTGTTGGTCTTTGTCGGCCAGTGTCAGTCAACCAGGAGTTCGTGGAGTGCACCAGGAGTTCGTGGAGTGCACCAGGAGTTCGTGGAGTGATTTTTTCTGTTTCCGAGGGGCAGGCTCATGACGTCACACATCCCTAGGACGTCGCGTCACACGAGGCCGGTGATGCTGATTGGTGGTTCGCATCAGCGTGACGTCATCGACTCTATATATAAACTCGAGGTGTTCCAGCTTTTCCTCATCAGTTGCTGACTGAAGCTTGAAGCATGCAGACGTCTCCCACCGTCGCCGCCTCCTCTGTGTCCTTTCGTTGCCGCCTGTGCGAAACAGATGACCACAGTTATCTGCACTGCCCCAACGTGACCTGTACCGAGTGTGGTGTTCAAGGGCATCGCCATTACATATGCCCAAAGAAGACCAACAACGGCAGTACCAACAAGCACGACAACGACACGTGTTACAACTGTGGTAAAAACGAAGGTCATCGCAGTTACGACTGTCCACATCCCTGTCGTCACTGTGGCCATGAAGAGCACAAGAGCATGAACTGCCCTAACAAGACCTCGAAACGTTCGGCTAACACCAACCAGTCGAGTGAACCGCCGAAGAAAGTGAGTAAACAGGAAGACAATCGCCTACTGACTCGTCTCCACGACAAGATCACCCTCGTTCAAGAACGCATGGACACCATGTACACTCTCACGCAACGCATCTTTGTTTGTTTGTTGAGTTTGTTGAACCCATGGACGATGACGTCTCCAGCGACAGCAGCAGTGGACCACAGTCATAAACCAACCCCCAAACAATATCAACGGCCCTTTTCAGGGCCACCCACATGCTCCCTAAAGACTGCTTGAAACACGATGCATCCCCATCCCATCCCCCATCGCCGTCGTTCCACTCACTCTTCCCTCCTTCCCCTCTCCTCTCCCCCTCTCTCCCCCTCTCCTTCCCTCTCCTTCCCTTCCCTTCCCTCGTCCCGTCCCGTGCCGTGCCGTCCGTCTGCCGCCGCCATCTTGAAACACGCTTCCTTCTCGCGAGATCACGCGAGATCACGCGAAATCGCGCGCACAAACCACCGTTGCTTAGCAACACCCCCGTTGCTAACGACCACGTCACACCCTCGTACACACCAACTCATGACGTCATCCTAGAACAATCCAATGACGTCACACCCCGTACACACCAACTCATGACGTCATCCGAGAACAATCGCATGACGTCACCATGCGGGTCACGTGACCGGAAGTGCCGCCATCTTGAAAACGACGCCAGGGTGACACTGTACACTACTACTGGCTGAAGTACTGTTAAACGCAGCCTAAGTTGCGATGGAGACGAATCAGGTCGCTGTGTGCATTGGAGCATGAGGAGGCGCATACTAATTAGTACAAATGGTAAAGAAAACAAGCGAGTGACCTACCCCTGTTGTAGATTATTTCTGGTCTGCCAAATAGGAGAATACCCCATAAAACCTCGGACGAAGAAAAGCCGGGACGGGCAAACGGGAATTACTAAAAATGGAGACCACACTATTAAAACGAAACATGAGAAACTGGGTAGGTACACTTAAAACTACTAGGTAGGTACATTTGGCGAATGTCAGTGGAATTGGCAAGACATATTTCAATACAGTTTAAAGATCTCACAACACCGTTTATTAATGTGTCCCAGCATAGTCACTGGAATTTGGTCACTCTTGATTAGGGCTTTCACAAATAACTTCAACTTCATAGATATAGGTTGAATTTTGTTATATTTATAGAATACCTAAATTCAAAAGAATCTCAAGGCTTAGTATTCTAAGTGTACTGTATATGTTGCTGGAAGTAAAGCTCTGTGTTCGGGACCCGTGAAGATCTGGAGTAGAAGAGGGCTTCAACAACCCATGCTTGCCATAAAAGGCGACTATGCTTGTCGTAAGAGGTGACTAACGGGATGGGGTGGTCAGGCTCGCTGACTTTTGCTGACACATGTCATCAGTTCCCAATTGTGCATGTAGATGCTCATGCTTTTGATCACTGGATTGTCTGATCCAAACTCGATTATCTACAAACCGCCGCCATATTGCTGGGATATTGCTGAGTGCGACATAACACTAAACTCACGAAATTAAACTGAATTCTCATTAGAATTTCATCTATTTTTAAACCACATGTTTGCAAAATAAAGAAAACAAGCAAACGAAAATATTTTCGTCCACGAGCGAGATTAGTCGAATTAAGACCGGAATGATTTCATTTTTTTTGTCGTGATACTTATAAACACACTTTCATTTATAAATTTACAACCCCTAAGACAACAAAAAAAAACTATGAAAATTTATGTGGAAGTCCAGATTCTTGTACTTGTTACAAATTAGCAGAATTAAGTCAAAATGAGTTGAATTTTGTGCCATGATACTTACAAATCTATCCTCATTCATTTACAACCTCCAAAACACAGGAAAAGATGTATTTTGAGTAAAAGTAATTATTCTGGCATATTTTTTAAAAATCTTCCTGAACTCGCAAAATTAAGTCAAAATCAGTTGAATTTTGTGTCATGATACTCACAATGGCACTTTCATTCATTTACATCCTCCAAAACATTAGAAAAGATGTACTTGGAGTGAAAAGGAGATATTCTCGCTCATGGGCCCAATGTTTTTCGCCCATGGGCGAGATGTTTTTGAAAATCGGTCTCAATTAGCAGAATTAAGTCACAATGAGTTGGATTTTGTGCCATGATACTTACAAATATATCCTAATTCATTTACAACCTAAAAGCCACAGGAAAAGATGTAGTTGGAGTGAAGGCAAATATTCTCCAAAATGTCTTTCTCCCATGGGCGAGAGTTTTCAAAATTGCTCTCATTTAGAGGAATTAAGTCAAAATGAGTTGAAATTTCTGTCCTGATACTCATAAATGTACTTTCATTCATTTACATCCTCCAAATATTGGAAAAGATGTGTTTGGGGTAAAAGGAAATGGTTTTCGCCCATGGGCGAGGCGTTTTGAAAAATCACTCTTAATTAGCCGAATTAAGTCAAACTAAGCTTAATTTCGTGTCAAGACAATAATAAATACAAGTTCATTCATTGAAAAGCTGCAAAGCCTGGAAAAAACATGTAGTTTCAATGAAATTAATTATTCTCGTCCATGGGCCAATATGTTTTTCACCCATGGGCGAGATTTTTAAAAATCGCTGTCAGTTAGCAGAGTCAAGTCACAACAAGCTGAAATTTGTGTCATGATACTTATTAACATTTTTTCATTCATTTACAACCTCCAAAACATTTATTCTAGATGAAATTAAACACTTTCGCCCATGGGCCTGCCCATGGTCCTACCCATTGGCCACTGTTCGCCAATGGGCGAGCGAGTTTAAATTTTGAGTTTTCGAAAAATATGTTTTTCATTTTTTCATCCTTAGCACATATACATAACAGCTGCTTGTTTAATTTTGCGAAATCCCTTGTGAGAGGGTGACCACAGTGCTGAGAGTTTCTGGACTTTTGTGAGTCCAGAATTAAATTGTGACGTGTTATAACGTTGTTTGACGTATTCGTAGTAACGATATCTCTCCACAGAGGTTATAAAGATGTATCCTCAGAATGGCGGACTACTGCTCAACATAAAGGCAAACTTTGGACCTTGTCGCACATCCTCGTGGATAGTTTGTCTGTAAGAGTGAGAGTGAATGAGTTAGTTTTAAGCGGCTTTTAGCAACATTCCAGCAATATCAGGGCAGGGGACACCAGGAATGGGCTTCACAGATGGCTCCCTTGTGTGGAATCGAACCTGGGTTTTTGGCGTGACGATTGAATGCTTTAACCACACAACTACACCATCGCCATTTGTCTCTAAGAATATTTATACATCATATATACCTAGGTGTGATGCGAGATACAACGGCCTAACTGGGGTCCTCTATATCAAGTGTAAACGTGTGTGTGGCAGAGAAAGGAAGTTGCCATCTGTCCATACATCAAATCATGGATACTGAGTATAGTATATCTGAGATTTTGATTATGTTTCCTGACCACGTGGAACTGTTGATCTAGGCGTCTAACGTCCCACAATTCTCTCTGCGCCGCTTCGGTACACAGAAACCACTGATTGTGGGTTCGAATCATTGTGGGTTCGAATCCATGCTTACCGGGATTGTGTTACTGTGTTAGTCAGCACGATACCAGTGCCTGTTAACGCTCATGTAAGATCGCAATCGCTTCTCTCTTGCCCCCGATTTAACTTCGTTTCATAACGGAAATACTCGTCACAGCGTCGGTCAAACTAAACTCACTGTCTCCCTGCCTGTAGCTATACGGCAATGCGTTAATCGAGGATTAAGACTGAACCCGATTAACCCCTAAATGGGGGCGAGGAAGTATTGCTTTTAATCTAGATCGTGACATCTGCATAGAATCCGTAGGTTTAACCGTTATTTGTAATTAGACGATAATCTGTTAAACCTGGACAATGATTAACTGATTAATATTTTCCAAACTCTGGCAGTAAAAGCTACATCTAAGAGAAATGAAAAATAACCATCACGAATGTAATCTCACAATGTCATGTACAGTGGGTATCGACAAATGTTATCTGATATTTCGTTATTAACTATCACACACCCTTCATCCCCTCTTGGTGGGGCTTGCCACACAAAACAGGATATACATGTGATACTATCTAGCGTGGCGGTGGTCTTGTCACGGAGTTTCCGCTACTGTCCACCAACGGACCAGCCTCGCTTTGTGGCCACAAAAGCGTTCTACCCAGTGCTTTCTCCTGCCCCTAACGAGTATCAAGTTGCTGGTTGTACGTAGTGTTATATAATTGTCTAAAATAGCTGACTGTTCCTAGTGTTAACATGTATCATGTAGCTCTCTGTACATAGTGTCAACTGGTATAAAGTGGCTGGTTGTTCATAGTGTCAACTTGTATAAAGTGGCTGGCTGTACATAGTGTCAACTTGTACCAAGTAGCTGGTTGTACATAGTGTCAACTTGTATGAAGTAGCTGGTTGTACATACTATCAGCTTGTACCAAGGAGCTGGCTGTAAATAGTGTCAACTTGTATCAAGTAGCTGGTTGTTCATAGTGTCATCTTGTACCAAGTAGCTGGTTATAGATAGTGTCAACTTGTATCAAACAGATGTTATAAGATTGCGTCGGCCTACATAGGTACTGCTGGTTGCACTTAGTTTCAACTTGTATCAAGTAGGTGGTTGTACATAGTTTCAACTTGTATCAAGTAGCTGGGTGTGCATAGTTTCAGCTTGTATCAAGTAGCTGGTTGTACATAAACTTGTATCAAGTATATGGTTGTATATAGTTTCAACATGTATCAAGTAGGTGGTTGTATATAGTGTCGACTTGTATCAAACAGATGCTATAGATAGCGTCGGCCTACATAGGTACTGGTGGCTGTACATAGATTCAACTTGTATCAATTAGTTGGTTGTACATAGTTTCAACTTGTATCATGTAGCTGGTTGTACATAAACTTGTATCAAGTATATGGTTGTATATAGTTTCAACATGTATCAAGTAGCTGGTTGTACATAGTTTCAACTTGTATCAAGTAGGTGGTTGTACATAGTTTCAACTTGTATCAAGTAGCTGGTTGTACATAGTTTCAACTTGTATCAAGTAGGTGGTTGTACATAGTTTCAACTTGTATCAAACAGATGTTATAGATAGCGTCGGGCTACACGATACTATTGGTTGTACATAGTGTCAACTTGTATCAAGTGGGTGGTTGTACATAGTGTCAACTTGTATCAAACAGATGTTATAGATAGGGTCGGCCTACATCGGTACTGGTGGCTGTACATAGATTCAACTTGTATCAATTAGCTGTTTGTACATAGTTTCAACTTGTATCAAGTATATGGTTGTACATAGTTTCAACTTGTATCAGGTAGCTGGTTGTACATAGTTTCAACTTGTATCAAGTAGCTGGTTGTACGTCGTTTTAACTTGTATCAAGTAGGTGGTTGTACATAGCTTCAACTTCTATCAGGTAGCTGGTTGTACTTAGTTTCAACTTGTATCAAACAGATGTTATAGATAGCGTCGACCTACATAGGTGCTGTTGATTGTACATAGTTTTAACTTGTATCAATTAGCTGGTTGTACATGGTTTTAACATGCATCAAATAGCAGGGTGAAGATAACGACGGCCTGTATGGTCCTTCTGGTTGTAGATAACGACGGCCTGTACGGTACTGTTGGTTGTAGGTAACGACGGCCTATATGGTACTGTTGGTTGTAGATAACGACGGCCTATACGGTACTGTTGGTTGAAGATAACGACGGCCTGTACGGTACTGTTGGTTGTAGATAACGACGGCCTATACGGTACTGTTGGTTGAAGATAACGACGGCCTATATGGTCCTGTTGGTTGAAGATAACGACGGCCTATATGATCCTGCTAGTTGTAGATAACGACGGCCTGTACGGTACTGTTGGTTGTAGATAACGACGGCCTATATGGTCCTTCTGGTTGTAGATAACGACAGCCTATACGGTACTGTTGGTTGTAGATAACGACGGCCTATATGGTCCTGTTGGTTGAAGATAACGACGGCCTGTACGGTACTGTTGGTTGTAGATAACGACGGCCTATATAGTACTGTTGGTTGTAGATAACGACGGCCTATATGATCCTGCTAGTTGTAGATAACGACGGCCTGTACGGTACTGTTGGTTGTAGATAACGACGGCCTATATGGTCCTGTTGTTTGAAGATAACGACGGCCTATACGGTACTGTTGGTTGTAGATAACGACGGCCTATATGGTACTGCTAGTTGTAGATAACGACGGCCTGTACGGTACTGTTGGTTGTAGATAACGACGGCCTATATGGTCCTTCTGGTTGTAGATAACGACAGCCTATACGGTACTGTTGGTTGTAGATAACGACGGCCTATATGGTCCTGTTGTTTGAAGATAACGACGGCCTATACGGTACTGTTGGTTGTAGATAACGACGGCCTATATGGTACTGCTAGTTGTAGATAACGACGGCCTGTACGGTACTGTTGGTTGTAGATAACGACGGCCTATATGGTCCTTCTGGTTGTAGATAACGACAGCCTATACGGTACTGTTGGTTGTAGATAACGACGGCCTATATGATCCTGCTAGTTGTAGATAACGACGGCCTGTACGGTACTGTTGGTTGTAGATAACGACGGCCTATATGGTCCTGTTGTTTGAAGATAACGACGGCCTATACGGTACTGTTGGTTGTAGATAACGACGGCCTATATGGTGCTGCTAGTTGTAGATAACGACGGCCTATATGATCCTGCTAGTTGTAGATAACGACGGCCTATACGGTACTGTTGGTTGTAGATAACGACGGCCTATATGGTCCTGCTAGTTGTAGATAACGACGGCCTATATGATCCTGCTAGTTGTAGATAACGACGGCCTATACGGTACTGTTGGTTGTAGATAACGACGGCCTATATGGTCCTGCTAGTTGTAGATAACGACGGCCTGTACGGTACTGTTGGTTGTAGATAACGACGGTCTATATGATCCTGCTAGTTGTAGATAACGACGGCCTATACGGTACTGTTGGTTGTAGATAACGACGGCCTATATGGTCCTGCTAGTTGTAGATAACGACGGCCTATACGGTACTGTTGGTTGTAGATAACGACGGCCTATATGATCCTGCTAGTTGTAGATAACGACGGCCTATACGGTACTGTTGGTTGTAGATAACGAGGGCCTATATGATCCTGCTAGTTGTAGATAACGACGGCCTATACGGTACTGTTGGTTGTAGATAACGACGGCCTATATGATCCTGCTAGTTGTAGATAACGACGGCCTATACGGTACTGTTGGTTGTAGATAACGACGGCCTATATGGTCCTGCTAGTTGTAGATAACGACGGCCTATACGGTACTGTTGGTTGTAGATAACGACGGCCTATATGATCCTGCTAGTTGTAGATAACGACGGCCTATACGGTACTGTTGGTTGTAGATAACGACGGCCTATATGATCCTGCTAGTTGTAGATAACGACGGCCTATACGGTACTGTTGGTTGTAGATAACGACGGCCTATATGGTCCTGCTAGTTGTAGATAACGACGGCTAGTTGTAGATAACGACGGCCTATACGGTACTGTTGGTTGTAGATAACGACGGCCTATATGATCCTGCTAGTTGTAGATAACGACGGCCTATACGGTACTGTTGGTTGTAGATAACGACGGCCTATATGATCCTGCTAGTTGTAGATAACGACGGCCTATACGGTACTGTTGGTTGTAGATAACGACGGCCTATATGGTCCTGCTAGTTGTAGATAACGACGGCCTATACGGTACTGTTGGTTGTAGATAACGACGGCCTATATGGTCCTGCTAGTTGTAGATAACGACGGCCTATACGGTACTGTTGGTTGTAGATAACGACGGCCTATATGATCCTGCTAGTTGTAGATAACGACGGCCTATACGGTACTGTTGGTTGTAGATAACGACGGCCTATATGGTCCTGCTAGTTGTAGATAACGACGGCCTATACGGTACTGTTGGTTGTAGATAACGACGGCCTATATGGTCCTGTTGGTTGTAGATAACGACGGCCTGTACGGTACTGTTGGTTGTATGCAGCTAAACCTACGCGTTTGCTTAATGAGTGCAACAGCGTAGAGCCAGTATCAGTTTATCTCACGGATGTACTGTAGTGTAGTATTTATGTCGGCCGCACAGAATCTCTAGGACAAAGCCGTATCCGACTCTACAATTACACACGTTTACAAAGCGGTTGAGAACAATGCCTGGGGCACTGAAAGCTGAACCCAAGGTTCCTCCCTTGTACATTTTCAGACACCTTGAAATATGGATCTACACTTCTGTCCGGCACGTTAATAAATATGTTACAAACACATGGTGTCAATGTATGGTCAGTTTATATATGACTGATTAATGGACTTAACACGTAAACAACACAACTCGGATTACGGAACATGATGGCGGTCTCTTGATTTATGCACAAAATCCCTGTCCATCGTTTCATTCCATACTATAAACATGTTCCAGTTTTGAATGTGAGTGAGCGAGGTTAGTTTTACGTCGCGTCCAGAAATATTCCAGCATTATGGCAGCTGTCTGTAAAACATCGAGTCTGGGCCAGACAATCCAGTGATCAACAGCAAGAGCCTCGCGCTACTTAAGTGGGATACGATGACATGTGTCGACCAAGTTAGCGAGTCCGATCACTCGATCCCCTTAGTAGCCTCTTACGACAAGCATGGGTTACTGAAGATCAGTTCTAACCCGAATCTTCACGGTTATGCGCTACAGTCACTTGTGGTACAATGGTAGCAGTTCTGCCTTTCCCACCCAGCAGGATGCAATGAACGCAGAATGACTTCATCTATTGTAAATGCGTGATGTTAGTGAAGGACACGAGTTTGTACCTGGTCGTACACTCCCTGACCGCTATTTCACAACTTCAGGATATATGTACCGCCAATGGCGTTTTAACAGCATAATTCGTGCGTCTTTACGTTTATTCATTTCCTCGTCCATTGTGCCGATGCTGCCGCTCAAGTAGAAACATCCTCGTGGGTCAAGGGCTCTGACTGAACACAAATAGGCCAGTGGAACTTAAAATCGTGAGATTTTGATTTTCTCACAGAAAAGCGAAAATGGGTTAAAGCACACCTGATGATATCTCGTTCTCTCCTTCTTTCAAGAACAAACAACACATTTATCAGATCGCGGAATACTAACTGTTTTCATAGCCTTTTATTTTCAAAAAGAGAAATATTTAGTTTAAATTTGACTTTTATTTTAAAGGATCTTATAGTAAAATTGAATTATTATCTGATTAAGGTATCAAGAGTTATATTTTCAAATGGTTGCACATGACAAGCTTAATTAACCATACCAAAATGTCCGAAATGGCCATGGTGTATATCACCTGGTACCTGAAAACCTGCTTCTATATTTCATAGTAATACAGTATAACTGTATGATACCCTACCACCTCAAGAAAAGTAGGAGGTCTGCTGCTGGATCAGGTTTTAGCTGGCTCAGGTTTTCCAGTTAGAATGTCCGTTTTCCTGGTTTCTTTAAACATGAATTGTGCTTTCTATAACTTCCCAGACATTTTTAGTATGACCGTTTAGCGATTCAGCTATGATTAGATCTGTTTTACATTTGACATACGACAGAGGAAGTTGCCCCGACCCACCAGTCTGCCATGTTACACAATAACCCACTTACAGGCAAATGTATTACGTTGATGCAATTCTCCTGTTCCATGTTGAAGATCTGGCATCTGGGCATCAATCATTATTTTATGCATACAACATAGTGCCTTTGGTTGTTTCAGATATTTATGGTGTCTGCTGAGATTTATTTATGCTGTCACTTGTTGATGCAGACTGCAGGTGTATAGCATGGGACCAAATGTCTTTACTTAGTGCCATTGTTTTCTCAAGTTGATCTTTCAAAAGTACACTTCTCAGTACCACAAGATGGAGGATTTCATTGGACCTATTTTGCCATCAGTCAGCTTGGTGGCCATCTGTGATATGAAAACGTCATCAATCATTAACAGGCCTCTTTCTACTTAGAATATATTACTGTTTTTATAAAAAGCTTTTAAGACATCAAACCAGATAGGTATTCCTGAGTTATATCTTCGATATCCTTTTTTAAAACATGTTTCTAGCAGTTTCTTCCTTTTGTGTCTCAGACATGTGTAAGTGCGATAACGTATCGACTGCATGATTTACAGGATAAATAAATACTTGAGAAGCAAAAGAGGGCTTTGTGGTGGGAACCAACTGTTTGAAACGTTCGCCTGTCACGCCGAAGACCCGGGTTCGATTCCTTATACGGGTGCGTGTGAAATTCCACCGTCGCGATATCGTAGGAATGTTGCTAAAAGTTGCGTTCGACGTTTGTTCACCTATCTTCCGTTCCCCATTTAGACTTGAACCCGTTTCCAGTACATCTGAGACGAGTTGAGCATTCGCACGTGACGGCAGATGAATCAACTCTAGACATTTAAGAACTTTTGAAAGCACTGGCTGACCAATGGCGACCACTTCCGATTGGAGTGTTCCGACAGGTTCTTCTGCCCACGAGTAGACGTTTTGATCCAGGGTAGTCTTGAAAAAAGGTGAGAGTTTACCCACCTTTTGTCTTAAGTTTTTAAAGTCGACTTAGCGAAGTCAGAAACCAGAGTTCGTATTCATGAAATGATGTAGTCACTCTCGATACTGACTTCTGTTGAGTTGAGAGGTCACATGACGTCATGCATCATAAGACAACGCTGCCACAGTTCACGTGTCATCGCCCGCATTGCTACCTACATGCTACCAGCACGGTACACATCTAGTCTCAGAATAATGCACATACTACTGTCAACGTGGGATTCAAACAAACAAGACACTGATAAGGTTCTTTTTTAGTTGCGTATGTAAATATTCTGGTGTTTTAGCTTTCCCTTTGTCCATCCAGACGTATGCACACATATATCAAGCATCAGCTGAATGGACATCCCACAAGGACACTTGCTTGTGATTCCACGCTGGCCAGACTCGTTGATGTTTTATCCAACGTTTAATAGTATGAGGTGGAATATTGCACATAAATGCATACATATTGCAATAAACTGCCCAAGGCCAACAATACCGAAGACGTATTGGCAGAGATGTAAACCAGTGTAAACAATCTAAGGTGCTTGGATATGCAGCATCCTTCACCTCCAATACAACACATAAACGTCATAAGAGTCAGACTCTGTGGTCCGGCGAAGTCGATGTAAATTGTGAAATAGCGGTGGCATCTAATTGAATAAAACACTGAAAACAACTCTACTTTAAAGACCCTGACGGGCATTTTGATCAAGTAGTTATAGTTTAGTTTGCAGATGAGTACATAGTGGGGAGGTAGAGTGAGTGAGTGAGTTAGTGAGTGAGTGAGTGAGTGGTTGGGTGGGTGAGTGAGTGAGTGAGTGAGTGAGTGAGAACGATGTGTGAGTGAGTGGGTGAGTGAGTGAGTTGGACGATGTGTTAGTGATTTTCGATACGATACAGCGGAGCCAGAGAAGTGTATAAATCTCAGCTTGAAGTAGAGTCTGTTTTAAGTTCTGGCAGTCAGGGTTGTTCACAAGTAGTTGTTTGTGTCAGTGGGTCCTGTTCACAACCCGACAGTCAATGTAGATCATAGCAGGATCTGTGCCTTGGTTGAATGCATGGAGTGTAACCCAAACGAAGTGAATCGTGGGATCAATCACTTGTTTGTTCTGTCCAGGCTTGATTAGTTACTGATCGCCTTCATACTGCTTCAGTGTCGCTGAGTGTGACTTTAAACACCAACAGTGGGCGGTGAATGAAGTTTTCAGCAGAATAGACTTATAGATATTAATTGAAAATAAACAAATCCGGACAGAGGAAATACAATAATTTTATTTTCTATAGGCTGACAAATATAAAAAAAACAATTTCATCATATGGGCATGAACAATCTTTTCTTTTTTCAACAATGAAACCATGACGATTTGCAAGTAGCGTCTTTGTAACTTTCACTGATGCATTTCCACTGTTTATCTCACGTGATATAGCGACAACGTCGCACGCCTCACACGCTCACGTCGTGGTGTTTTGTAAACGTTCCTGAAATCTTGAACATTGAGGACTAAAGGCAATTTCAACAACCGCAAAACCAAACATATCAGAATCCTCTTCAGGAAGGGCGAGCACACAGGTAACGGACAGCTGACCATTGTAAAACAAATGTAAGAGAGGTATTTTCAAACTATTTGAGCAATAAAACACATTGCCAAATACATTCACGACGAGCATGTTTTACATGCAAAACGTAATATGTCAGCATTGTGTATCATCTACACGACGACCGTGTCGGTCAAATAAATGCATCATTGTATAACTCACGTATGCCCTTAAACAAATCAATAGATCAGTACACTGATATGTTCATAAATATGTCCATACAATACTTTACCACTGCCGTATTCTTATCTAGCAAGACTATTGGAACAAACGGACAATTCGACCTATTAATCTGGACTGAAATGTATGGAAACCAATGTAACAGACTTTAAGATCGGCTTAAATATACTAAACGGCAAAAGAAAGGTAACTTTGGCTTTTTGTCAAGTTTTTAAATAGAAGACATAAACTTAACACTGTTCTTTTCCTGTTCGGTATATGTTTTAGGAATCTACTTTTAGCAGAGGTATCTCCTGATAATAGAAATTGATCACTTGGGTTGAATAGGATGCCTGACAGAAAGGAGGTGTGAAAATGGAATGAATCCTGAAGACATCGCACTCACAAGAGTTACAAAATACGAAGAGTTGGCCTCCGCTCAAGTCAGTCGTCACCCAAACACTGATTTTAAAGGGGCATTGAACCCGAGCAAATTGTCAGCCTCAGCAAATTTGATTCATCTCCCATAAGCAAAACTATCAGCTGCCGGTTGTTCCCCTTTTGTGATGCAAGCCAATATTTATTAAAAGAAATTTCGATATAATTACCCAGGTATAAGGACTCGTGGCATCGACCTCTTCAACAATTCGGTAGCTTTGTGAGAACTGATAGTTCAGTGTGTACTTTCACCTTTTGAAAAAGATACCATAGCTTACGTAAGATTTATTACCATGCCTCCATGGTTTCGCGTTTTCTGGAAATCTTCTCTAGTGTAATATTTAGTATCTTTAGATACTTTTCCATTTAATTTTCACTTCATCAAAAACGTTTAGAGAATTCAATGAAGGTTGTGATAGGTTTCCAGAGAGATTCCGTCCAAGAAACCCCAAGCAGCCAAAATGAGAGGGTTTTGAAGGTTTGGATAACGGAAACATGTATTTGAATGCTGTGCACTTTATAGCATGATCAATTGTGAAGACTAAGTGACACCGTGTTCTGTCATAAAGTGACGTCATATAAAGGGAAGTAATGTTCCTGATCATAACGTGACATATTCCAACCGGAGGTAATGTTCCACAGCATAACGGACGTCATGTAACCGGAAGTAAGGTGATACCTGATAGAAATCTCCCACTCATCTATCCTACTGGTACTATGTGATCTACCTAGCACACTGACAAGAAGAAAACTGAGGTATTTCTGTTATAATGATAAAATGTTCTGTATAGCACGTGATATAATTATGATTAATGACATATTTTGATTTATAATATATTTTTGTGACGTTGAGGCTTTTGGTGACTTTGCACTCTACGATGTATGTATAAGCTGTCGAATTAACTTACTTTACAACTTCATGCCGTATTTGATTGTTCTGCGCTGATACGCAACCAGTTTATTCTTAACAAAGATCATGTTATTTCGCATCATTAAAACGTCTTATCAAACCGAGATTCTTAACAATACCATCATAAATTCTTTACCCAGAAAATCGGAAAACTGACATTTCTACTTCGATTACTGGAACTGGGAAGTGATTTGATCTTGCAAAGTGTTGTGATTTGATCTCGAGGAGTAGAGGGCCGAAGACATATTAGAGTAGAGGGCCCGGGTTTTCGGGGTAACAAGCAAACGTGTGGACTAAGTCTTGACTATTAAGGCCAGTGTTACCAGCTGCGGGTTCATCTTTCGTATGAGCAAACCACGTATATTTTTCAATCATGAGTTTGTGTATATCATCGTAAAGATCATTGTTGAATGCCTACTGCTTCACGTTCACTGTTTGGAGCATCGTCTACGCTTCACAGATTCTTTACCCATGTTGCCAAAGTGGCCATGAACACATACAGTTGCTTTGCAGTGTATGTGCTGTTTGTAATCAACGAATCAAAAAACGGCCTTGTTCCAGCGTTTGCTTTGACCAATGAGCGCACAGATGACATCATACCTTGTGCAGTGTGTGCACAGAGTTGACAGTCACGCGTCACACCCCTTCAATGTTAGACAAAGCTGAGTTGGCACAGTTATCAGACACGGATTTAGGCCCATTGGACAGTTCCATGGGCATCACTACTACATACGGACCCACGTATCTATGTATGGGCCTGACTAAAGCTCTTTAGATCTGACGATGCGACCCATGTCGTGAAAACCAACTTTTCATAAACAAAGTAACAATATAGTATTCAAAATACTTCTAGGCATGCAACTGGGTATTACTGACACTTTCACAAATGCACCTGGTATAGTAACAAGATAATTAAGAAACAGTTGTGTGCTTTTTCGAAAGACAGTTTTGAACCTCCTTTCCTCACCAAAGGTGCAGTAACCACTGACAATAGTTATTTTCATTAATGAAAACAGATAGGGACTAGAAAAAATGTTTACCTCAGGTTTAATGAAAACTTGTTCCTAGCTCATTTCAAAGAAATAGATGTTCTTAAGATTTCAGGTTCGCTAAGAATACGGACACAAATACTCAGTGATGCCTGGCCTCTGGCTGATTGCAGAGCTGGATCATCCGACAGAAGCGGCAAGTCATAACAAAGGAAAACGTATAGGCATACCTGTCTGCAACTAAAGATAAAACTGTTTTGAAGATTCTTTGTATCTCAGTAATATTCAAGCGGCTGCGGCCTGTCGAATCTGGATCAGTCAATACATTGATTTATATCGTGAACAATGATCAGGGTTACAGAGATGTACGTTGTACGGCGACACGCCAAGTCGTCCGACCTGACCTTACAACACATCAGGTCGCCTATCACACAGATTCCACATTCCCACGGAGTTGCTGAACACTGTTAATTATGTAATGATAATAAATACATGTGTAATACACCTACGCACGGAATGATGTTCATGGATATCACAGAGTACAACGAGGTAAGCCAAAAATACACATATCAATGCAAATATATCCTCAAAGACAAGACGAGGTGATATGAACACGGGCGTCAAACATGTTTCATATTTCTATGACGGGGTCGAATTTAGGAAAGGATTCCAATCAGCTTGCACATAAATGTGCTGCTCTACTTACTCCATACCTCTAAGATCTTAATGGCATTCACAGCTTTATACCCACTCATATTCTGGCACTTTATTAAGCATTTACACCAGCTTTCATCGACCTAAACTTGGCAATGTGACATACACAGAAAACACCTCCGCCCACCCCCTCCTCCCCTCAAAACTCAACCAAAAAACAATCAGCCAGACAAGGACTTTCTCGACATGAAACAAATTGAAAGGCCCATGTAAATCTGCATTTTCTCACTTCTTGCTGCTGTAAGTGATTATCAAACATACTTTGCTTTTCAAATATGTTCTGATCAAGACTTCAGAATATGTAACAAACCTCCCTATTCATACCTCGTCCTTCGTTTTTTCGTCACAAGCCAACTTGAAAGGTCGACGAGATATCCTAGATATAGAATTATTCTCATAAAACAATCTGCCATTCATTACCACAGGACACAACCCCGCCAAGACACCACTCTGTGATGTAGAGGTATACATTCGAGCAAACATGTCTTCCTTCACGTCCCCAAACGCCATCAGCTAGTCTTCAGTGTGTGATGACGACGAAGGACAATATCGACAGTGGATGCGCACCACCATAAATACAGTGTCTGTCAATAACAATAACATAAATAACAGCATAGTTCACATATTCTACAGATGTTAACATACACATTGTCTCCTTCTGTGTTCCTTCATTTTTCCTACAACAATACCTGAGACAATCTTACGTGCTAGATACTGACACCGGCAACATCAACACATTTCACAATGGCAAAAACAGAGATAGCGACATCTCATCAACTTGAGGAAGATGTGTCACATGTGTATGCTAGGGTTGCCAATTTCAAGGACAGTCATGAAACATTGGCAGCAGCGCCATATTTGGACGAACAGCCCGTTGAGTCATTGCTTACGTGATCAGCTATAGTATCTAGGTATTCCCGCTCAAATCGCATGTAACCTTTTTGGTCCGTGTACTATGGTCGAGGTCAAGGTCACCAAACTATTAGCAGTAATATAAATATATGACGAACACATGAGTGACGTCATCTGATATTGGAGCCTAGGACACGGTAAACATTTCGACGACATCTCTTGGTTTGGCGCCATCTTGCATCTACTTCGAGTTGAACGCTTGTTTGTGGCTGAAACTCTTGGTGTGTCCTCTTGTGGCTAGATCACGGGTGAACCCCTTAACGTATTAATACCGTAATGTTAAACATATATACCAGCATTACCGACAGTCACAGTTTCTCACAACTAGATCTTGCAATTCTGCACGTACTAAGTCATGGTTTTCGTTAAAGAGCCATACACTCAGTGGTGAAGTTTCAACTGCACGGCATTTACCTTTCCTAGATTTTCTACCACGTGACCGTTTGTTCCGGTTCCGGTTCCGGTTTCGACCTCTCCGTCGTCGCCGGTTCCTGTTGCGACGCATTCTTGGACATCTGCCGATACATCTTGAGGCTTCGTATCCACCTGGCGTTACAATGGCATCGTCTAGTTCCATATCACTAAACTCTACATATGTTGACATCCTACAGCACCTGCTGCTGGTGATTGTTCCATTCCTATATATGAGATCGGAAGGGTTACATGACAACGAACGCTTCCGTCTATCAAAGCTCTTATATCGCTGCTCTATTATCATGAAAGGAAGTCTTTGCGTTGACACAGTAGGGGGATAGTTTCTTGGAGTACCACAACCTCGTTTTCGACCCATTGCTTTTGACTTCCTTCCGTGCTTACCTCCCTTTTTACCCTTATTCCGCCTCTTCTTATTTTTCCTACACTTTCTCTTCGGCATCTGGGGGAGCATGAGTCTTGTTTTCCTGTTGCAACGTTTACACTCAACTCGCAGTATGATGGTGCTGTTGTGACTCATTTCTAGATTTCGAACAAGTGAAATTGGTAAACTGATTCGAAACCAATCTGTGCTTTGTATCCTCGTTCGAAGTTCCGCGATGACTTTATCGTCTTTGGAACTATTATTGTAAACACTGATTCGAATCATTTTCCCTTTTCTCTTCCTCCTCGCTTGTCTCTTTTTCTCCTTCTGCCAGACATGGATCCACAAATTGACCCGGGTCACCACAGAAACTTGATCTCCTTTAGATTTTTTAATAGTAAATTTCAGTAGGTTTTTGCCTGAAAATAAAAAGAAATGCGACGCTCTTATTGTATAAATCAAATGAAGAAAGTGGGAAGGTGTCGATACATGTACAAGATGAAGGTACACATGAAAGTAGAGCAAGAAGGTACTAATACAGATACAAGATGAAGGTACTGATACAGGCGCAAGGTGGAATAACTGACACAGGTGCAAGATAAAAGCACTGATGCAGGTGCAAGATGGAATAACTGACACAGGTGCAAGATAAAAGCACTGATGCAGGTGCAAGATGGAATAACTGACACAGGTGCAAGATAAAAGCACTGATGCAGGTGCAAGATGGAATAACTGACACAGGTGCAAGATAAAAGCACTGATGCAGGTGCAAGATGGAATAACTGACACAGGTGCAAGATAAAAGCACTGATGCAGGTGCAAGATGGAATAACTGACACAGGTGCAAGATAAAAGCACTGATGCAGGTGCAAGATGGAATAACTGACACAGGTGCAAGATAAAAGCACTGATGCAGGTGCAAGATGGAATAACTGACACAGGTGCAAGATAAAAGCACTGATGCAGGTGCAAGATGGAATAACTGACACAGGTGCAAGATAAAAGCACTGATGCAGGTGCAAGATGGAATAACTGACACAGGTGCAAGATAAAAGCACTGATGCAGGTGCAAAATGGAATAACTGACACAGGAGCAAGATAAAAGCACTGATGCAGGTGCAAGATGGAATAACTGACACAGGTGCAAGATAAAAGCACTGATACAGGTGCAACACGAAGATCCTGATACAGTTATATGATGAAGGTATTAATACAAAGGAACTGATACAGGTGCTGGATGAAGGTACTGATACAGGAGCATGATGAAGGAACTGATACAGGTGCTTGATGAAGGTACATATGCAAGATGGAGGCACTGATACAGGTACAAGATGAAGGTGTCGATACAGGTACACAATGAAGGCACAAATACCAGTCCAAGATGAAGGTACTGATAAAGGTACAAGATGAAGGTACACACACAGGTACAACATGAAAATACTGATACAAGGGCTAGATGAAAGTACTGATACAGGCACAAGATGAAGTTACCGATACAGGTACACGATTAAGTAATGATACAGGTACACAGTGAAGGTACAGATCCAAGATGAAGGTACTGAAACAGATACAAAATGAAGTTACTGAAACAGGTACAAGATGAAGGTAAAGGTGAGGGAACAGATACAAGTGCAAGATGAAAGTACTGATATAGGTACACGGTGGAGGTACTGATGCAAGAGCAATATGAAGGTACTAATGCAAGTACAAGATGAACGTACAAGATGAAGGTACAAAATGAAGGTACAAGATGAAGGTACTGGTACAGGTACACGATACTGGTACCGTTACTGGTGCGGATATGGATATACCAATGCGGTAAAGACACACAGCGTATCCGATACAAGAGTATAATTGTTTACAAGGTACATATATGTGGTACATATGCAAGTTACGGTTACTTCGGAGACAACTAGCGTCTTGGGGAGAAGCCACGGTGATAGTTGACACAGTTACAAGATTATAGGTACATGATCTGCTCAGTGCACTGTAACCTCAGCTGATATAGAGATTATTACTCCATTTTGAAAGATTTTAAATGATATTACATTGATATTAAATCAAACAATATACGGTTAAAAGCACTTTATTTGTACATAAAATAAAACGGTATTGGTTGAATAATAAGCAAAGGTGTTACCGTAACTGTCGTTTTTGTAATTCAGCACAATATCTAGCAAAAAACGAGATACGTTCTTTAAGGCCAATGAAGATCGGGCAGGTTGACCAATTCATGATACATAACTCCAGCATGGGCTGTGCTCGAGGTTGAATTTTTCTATAGCAAGCAGCCCTACTACGCCAATCAGGAAACAGGGAAACACGGACGCCATTCCGGATCGATGTGCCCGATACCGAACAACTCGGACCAGTCTCGTCAGAAGGATTATGTGGGATTATAGGCAGACTATGTTTAGAACTGACTCACTTATCCATGTTTCTCTTCAAGACGATTGTTACATGCCATTACCATTGAAGAAATCTATCTTATGAAATATTACATACCACCAAATGGGATTTAACGCTAGGTTGAACGAATTTGTGATGTTACAATTGACGTTTGTGGTTTGTGAGGCAAATAAAATGATGTACTCAGGAGATAGTAGGATATTTATAATAGCGAATTCTGTTTGTAAGCATTTGATCGGCCGTTCATCGACTCAGGCTAATTTGTAATAATACAAGACCAATCGTCAAGAAATAAAGTGGCCATGTTAACTCAATCACATTACCCCGTTCAGTTTAGTACATGCCTGCAATAAAGAATACGAAATGATGTATCTTCAACAATAAAGAAATTTCGATTATCACTCAAAGAGCAGGGATTCCGCATTAACGTGTTTCTGAAATAACAGGGGGCATTGGCCTAATGGTTAAAGCTTTCGCTCGTCACGACCGGGTTCGATTACCATCATGGGTGCAATGTATTTCTGGTGTCCCCCGAAGTGATATTGTTGGAACATTGCTAAAAGCGGTTAAAAAACATGCTGATTGAAACAACAAAATAACGACGGTTCGGATTGACGCGATAATGACGGCGATGTTTAACTCGAAAAAGTGGATTTCTGAATAAAACAGGTTCGGTTTAAGGAGAATTTCAACTGGTTGTTCATCGGTGCATTCAATAACACACATTCACGTTTTAATCCAAATACATTTTCACTATTGCACAACACAGGAGACCTGCAATGCTACTGTGAGTAAGACGGCTTGAAATACCAGATGACGAGGTCAGTGATGCAATAGCATTGCAATTATCAATATTTGCTAGCGGGCGGTACGAGCACCATTGGCTGTTTACACATGCATCGCTACCAAAGGCAGGACATGAAAGTCTTGTGGGCGTATTAATAGACTGTATGTAATATGGTTCAATGACTAATTTGTCAACCAATTTGTCGGAATCGAGTTTGAAAACCAATGACACAGTCCGCGTTTAATTTCTGTGCTAAGCGTAAAGCATACATAGAGATACAATGCGTAACGACACCAATAAAGTGATATCGTGATCTGGTGCTTAACGCGTTCGCTCTCCATGCCGAAGAACCGGATTCGATTCCTACATGACTTATTTCTGGTGCCTGATGAAATATTCATTGAGACGATGTAGAGTGAGAGAGTTTAGTTTTACGCCGCATTCAGCGATATTCCGTAAATAAGCGATGCAGAACCACACCGAGTCACTAATGTTAACTGCGAGTACTTAGTGAACAAAGACAAAGACGACGATGCCGATGACGATAATAATGATGATGATGATGACGACGATGATGTCGATGATGACGACGACGACGACGACGACGATGATGATGATGCTGATGATAAAAACAACAAAAGGCTTACCCATCTCACCTGGCGAGTGAGAAATAACAAATTGGGTATGAGATGTAACTTTTCCTTCCCTTGTGGTTTCAGGCTCTGGGTCTGATTCGACCACTGGGACCCCGGAAGTGTTCCCTCTGTGTTTGGCAATCTCTCGATGGATCTTGTCCTTTAAAACTTCCAGATAAAACTTGTCCTGTAACGACGTGTTTCTTGGTATTCCGTTCACCAAACCAGGTGGTAAGGCGACATTAGCAGAAATTTCTTCATACACCAAAGTTCCCACCAGCCAAACTAGTGACACACAAATCGTGTGGATTCGTAACATTGCCGCTGAGACCAGGAAGGGAGGATGTGGATCCACGAGGACTAAATCACCTTCGACAGGAACTGAAAACAGAACCGAAAATTAGAACCAAAACATCACCGCTTGAGCAATATATGAGACTCTACTGAAAATCGGGTGGACATAATGGCTGCAGGGATAAATACAGTACACTCCGGTTATCACGAACTCAAAGTGATCACTGACGTTAGTTTGTTGCTGCCTAGAACATCGTCGCTTTTACTTATACAATACTCGACTAAACAGGGGTACTGTTGTCCCAATGATTGCAAAGGCAGAGACACGAAGACACGCTCTGTCCTTCTGTTATCACCACGTGGTTCGACTCTGTCAAAACCTGACTGCGAGTGTTCAGATTGGATTTCAACAACGGTACATAAAACAGTAACCGACAGGGTAATATAACTAGCGAGTCACCTTTGAACCCTTCACTCCCTACCTTTGTAGAACCCTTACGTTGAAGCACATCCGTCGTGATTTTGGTAAAATGCAGCTTGAAGTACATGAACAAGACATAATATTCTTTTGGCTTCCGATTACCATCCCAGCAAACAGACGGGAATACACTCACGTGAAAACGACACCATTTGTAGCAAAGGTTAAATAAAAATTACAACTGTTAATTTAAATTCGTATAGGACGATTGAGTTCCCGTCGTGTGAGATGTCTATCAAGTCGCGTTTCGCAAACTGTGTTTGAAGCCAAGATCGAGATATGTCACACGTAAAACTAAACACTACACCAAGACGCCTGTAGCCTTCGATAAATGTCACACAGAACATCGATGATGCATTTCCTGAACGTTTATATGACTGTTCTGTGTCCTTTCGGTTATAATTGAACGTTCATTCTGATTACAACATCATGAACTTGTCAGGGGGATCGGTGAAACCCTACTCTTTCCTACGGATGCTATGTATAAAGTTGACATACAAGCATCCACGAACAGTCAACTAATGTTTTCAGCGCATGCTGTACCAAAGGAACATTTTAGAAATTACAGATTTAGCATATTTCACCAACTTTCAATAAAACTGAAAACATTATGTCTCTTATCCCCAATATGACATACCTGATTTGTAACGTTTAACACAAATGCTCAGTTACATAAGATATAGATCCTAAGTAAATAAACATGCTTACAGTAACAAAATGTACATCCCACAAGAAACTAGTCTTTATCTAATGTTCGTATAAACAAGAAAATATTCCCCACAATGAGAGTTAAATACAAACGCAAATCAAACACAACTGAGAGTTGAATGTCTAGTCCCACCTTGAAACCATCCAGTTATCAATATCGACGTATTCTCCTCGCCGTTGTCGATGCAGTCAGTGGAGTTCCCGTTGTTACTGTTGATTATGTAGTGTCAAAAGATAGCACTGATACCGCCCACACCGCGCTGAGAGATTGGTTGTGGCGTAAAGGCACTGAAGCATCTCAGCTGCTGAGAGTACCAGTAGCACTTGGACAGAACATTTTACAATACCTCCCATCCTCACTGCTAAATTGCTTGTTTCATATGACAAACAGCTATTGATATATCGGCTCTTTTCTGACTTTTAACCGGTTCATGTTAAGCATGCTTCTTTAATCTCTAAGAATCAGAAACAGAGCTGGTTCATTGGCTGACCATGACAGAGATATCGTCATCTCTTTAGTGATTAGCCACTAGAATATCCAGATGTGAAGCTGAGTGGGTTTGGAGGGTCGTAATTCCTCTTTCCTAGTTGTTCCATTCATTGTCCATTATTTCACCAATGGTCAGTGTGAGACGAAAGCCGGAAGTGCTGGTACTTCTATCGCTTTGACGAAACGGAACTAACCAAGATCATCCCGAATGATTATAAACGTGACACCTTATGCTTTGTGGGGCAAACATGACCAGCTCATGAATTAGACAAAATAATGAGTGCATTATGTTTTATGCCGTTTAGACCCATTCAGTTATATGACCCTATGTCAGCTGAATGGTAAAGGCATGGTCTACTTACCACACTCATAGGTATGGCAAAGACAATCTTTAAACAAAATAGGGACGGAATACTTAAAGAAAGGCTCTCTAAAAATTTCAACAATTAATTTGTGAAGGTTTGGTGCACTATCCCAGAATGTAAGAATTGTATAAAGGGCATTCGACTGAAGTGGGATGTACGGAATCTGTGGGTAATACGGTTTTATCCTGGAGTTCTTCACCCAACTGGTGTCCTCGTCCTTTACACTCGACGTCGGGAGTAACGGTATCTAGTTCTGCGTCATACATGGATCATCTGTGTGAAGTTGATAACACTTTAATGTGTAGTATTTCAGTTATACCACGAACAGAGTGCTTAATCATCAATTCTCTCAACACCGTGCAGCCACTCAACAATCCGCCGACATTCTTATCGATGGTTGCACGCGCACCCACGCACCCTTCCAACCACCCACCGAGTTGATTCTGTTTGTCCAACTCATCTACCATTGCGTGAATCTTACGTGACGTTGTACACTCTGTGTGGCTAAACTGGATGATCCTACTGGCTGAACCTGGATACTGACTGTTCCTTTACCACTGGACCAAGCTGTGGATTTAGACACATGGTCGTATGTCCGTGGACAGTTGGATTACAGATGGACTAACACACATTCAAATACACGTCGCCTCTCACAGTTCTGACTAGACAACTTATAAATCGAATTTATATTCCTTGACTGAGTATTATCCATAACTTGTTTCACAGATTTCTTTTACCACTTACCAGGAACTACACCTTATACGTACCCACATTGTGATCTAGTCTCAACACGTCTAAAGTAAAATCAGGGTTGCATTTTGCACTTCCTGACCACCAAATATAAGTCATTCTATATTTCACGTGTGTCGCTCACCACACTGTCAATCCAGCTGGGAGCCTGAGACCATCACGCAAGTCAATCTGGTCACTCTCCATTAGACACACCAATACATCATAGAGTCAACACACATGGTCAGTCCGACTTTGCGCTAAGGGTCAGTTAGGCAATATAACAACCTACTTTAACGTAATTCTGAAATAATAACACAACCGTCCAGGGTGACCACCAATATACCCCTGACAACACTGCATGTGTAAAAATCCAATAATGTGGTTTAGTAAATAATAATTTTTTAAGAAACGATTTACAGAGCCGATACAACTCATTTTCATTGGCATGTGTCTGCAGGCGTTATGAATATGAGCCACTGAATGTGGTAACACTGTCGTTTTTGACATTGGTATGAGAAACATTAATATTACAGACGTCACTTTGCCAGTTGTGCTTAAATAAAGCTAGCAAATACACTGCTTATGTACTGTAAGTTCAAAAAAGCGTCAAAACCCTGACAATCGCTTTCTATCTAGTGTTCCGATGGGTGTCATGATCATAGCATATATTTTTGTCGTCTGCACACCAAGCCTAAACGTCTCCGCAACCACTACTACACCAACAGAATCGAAGTTTGACAACTGGTAGTCCAGATCCTGCCCCAAATACCTCAACACTGCACAGGCTGGTTGTTCTATTGTTTATCGCCGCAGTCAGCAGTATTCCAGCAATATGGCGTCGGTCTGGGAACAATCGAGTCTTGACAAGACAATCAACAGCATGAGCATCGATCCCTCTAGAACTCTAGTTCCTGATACAGGTGTTCCACCCCGTCCCACCCCCATCCCCTGCCAAAAGTAAGGACCGGCTGATTCTTGCAGGACTAATTATGAAAGACGTACTAAGAATTACTGGATCAAGTCCCTGTTCCTGTGGGACTTTCAGACTGGTCTGTGATCATTCAGCTGACGATGTGACAAGAAATAGACTTAGAACGTAGATTCAAGGAATAGTTGAAGTCGATATATCGTTTATCTCGAAACGCTCGTGCATCGACATGACCTCGTGACGTATAATGAAACGAACGTAAATCGATATTAAACATTGATTTATTATTCTGGAAATATTCAAGTTTCAAGATAGAAGCTAATTCGGGTCACGTCATGGCTTCCAGTTAATAGTTAATGGTCATATTTCCATATAAACGACTTGAAGCCATTGATCCCAAGGTCAGCCAGTGTTTAGCGGTGCCACCAGTGCACATCAGTACAGTAAGCCCTCAAGCAGCGTCATCCTTCTGAAGATGCTATCCCTTGGGAGAAGCAATACACTTACAAGTGATAAAATATATTCATTTGATGCTGGGCTGGCAAGAGACATGTCGTAGATACGGACATAGAGTAACAAGATGGATAGACATATCTGTGGTTTGTTCAAGTGTTTTCTCTCACGTTCACATGTCGCAACTTCCTGGAATAATATATCGTTAATCATAAAGATCCAAGTCGGTAAATAGAAAGAGATATTACCTAAAGTGGCTCCAACTACAGCCTATATTAGATTTGGTTTCCGATCAGATGGTGCGACTGTCTGGTGCGTGGAGGCAATGACCATTCTGCAGCTCCATACATCACGGCTGTAATGAACTCGGGGATATTCGGAGCTTCCCGATCCGTGGTATCATGCCTGTAACCTACTCTGTGAATGAAAGGTCTTCACGCTGAGATAGAGATTAACCGTCCCGACCGTAGAGCCATTACCGGACCTTTGTCATGGTACGACTGGTAAAGTGAAAGTAAATTCACACAGTCACTATTGACTCTTACAGTCGACTTGCTTTAATACAGAAGTTGCCCTGCCACACACACCTTGGCTATGAGCCGAAGCTGTACTTCCAGTATGTCAGGCCTCTACATACGACTAGTTTTCAATATACTGAACATGATGATGAACTGGAACACTGTTCAAGAAGGAAACCGGATAGAATTCATCGAAATGTTCGTTGGTCTGGATTAACGTTGAACGGTAGTAGATCACAATAGGTAGAATTCTTTAACATTGTATGGTCATCGGAGATTCGAGGTAAAGAAACCTGGGAGCTAAATGGACGCTGAGGTATGAACAAATTTCGAGTGAGTGGTTGGGTGGGTGGGTGAGTGATTGAGCGAGTGGTGGGTGAGTGGTTGGGTGAGTGATTGAGTAAGTGGGTGGGTGGGTGGGTGACTGAGTGAGTGGAACATTGAGTGAATGAGTGAGTGAAAAAGTGCATGAGTGAGTGAATGAGTGACTGAGTGTGATTGAGAGGGTGTCTGAGTGTGTGTTTATGTGCGTGCGTGAGAGCGTATCGGTATATCTTCCATAAAACGCAACATCACAGATAATAAAATCAGTAGATCCAGACGTAAAATCAGCAATATTTACATGCAACAGCAAGTGGAAGACTTTGTGCCTCAGCGAGCTATTTCCTGGATTCAGGTATGAATCAACTCAGAAAGATGTCAATATATTCGTACTTGAACAGCAATCGTTCAGCGAAGCCTTCGCGCATACGTCATTCGCTATTCACCACTTTTCACATCTACCCAGTGGTTGTCCTGTTGAATTGTACCAATCCTACAGAACTCAACATTTATTGTGGCGCTGACAGGTGGAGATTTCCACAGGTTGATATACAAAACAGGACCCAATTATCACAGCGGCAAGTCTGTTTCTGTGTGCCTTATCAAACGTCATCTAGTTCACCATTTGACATTCCAAAACCAATTGACTTGAACAGATGACAGATGAATTTCCTCTTCTATAAACATTCGATACTCGTCGGCAAATACACGCTATAGAGTTGCCATTACGAGGGAGTGACGTCTTACACCAGACGTTTGTTAACTCCGTGCAGGGTTCCTGGGTACATACATGACGCTGCCTGGGAGTAGTGCGTATTTTTAAACATTAACTTACCCCCAGGGTTGTTTAAACCGCCGGGGTTCCCAGGCTCATAATAGTTATGATATATGACTGACGTTCACAAATATTCATTATGCCGACTGTTGTTTGTAAAAACATATATTTTTAACGGGTTAGTGAGTGTTTTTCAAAGGGTTAGTGAGTGACCAGTGTTAATAGCAGAACCAATATTTGGTGTCAGACAGACTGTTTGAAACGTCACACATGTTTATTTATTTGACGATTTGTGTTTTTAATAAGGGTCAGGGACCCCTAACTGTATTTGTGTTGGGAATCGCAAAGTTGTACTTGTGTGCACTTACAAAGTTGACAGGGTTGTACGTAGGGATTATGAAATGTGTCATCAAATTCATAATAACACAAGACGTCTTTGAAATAAAATCAAATACTATATTATAACATATACACTGGATTGACAGCTATTACTTCAAATCCCTTTCGAGGAATAAACATGTTAGGTTATCTCCCACCCGTGAAGGTCCCGGGGTAGAATAGGCCTTCAGCAACCCATGCTTCCCATAAAAGGCGATTCTGCTTGTCACAAGAGGCGACTAACAGGGATTGGGTGGTCGGGCTCGCTGACTTGGTTGACACATGTCATCGGTTCCCAGTTGCGCAGATCGATGCTCATGCTGCTGATGACTGCACTGTCTGGTCCAGACTCGATTATTGACAGACCGCCGCCACATATCTGGACTAGTGCTGAGTGCGGCGTAAAACTAAACTTACTCACTCCCTCAGGTTATCTCCCTCGCTTTCAAAGTTTTGGAGTTCTTGACTGAAACACTGACTACTCTCAACATACTTTGACATCATCCCCCTCCCAAAATCAAAGCATCTCTCTCTGTGTGTGTCACACACACACACACACACACACACACACACACACACACACACACACACACACACACACACACACACAGCATTTTTTATGCGTATTGAACACCAAATCCTGGCGATGGCGTGGACACACCCTGACAGCCTTTTAACTGTGTGCAAATCCCCACGACAGACATGCGGCGTTGACATATCACAGATAAACCCAACACACCACCACACAACCGGATTTCCAACAATCTTAGATTAGCATCAACGCGATATTACTTGATCTCGAGAGCTTCTCTATTGACCGAGTCTTCTAGAGCTCTATCAGGAAAAGCGCAATTACAGGTGACCAAGGCTTGGAGTTAAAGTACTTAATCACCTTTTCAAAAGTTTCTCTGAGGTGACGAATGTCTGAGCTGGTAGCCGATCTCCAAGTTTGGAATAACAAGAGTTATAGTCGTAAAACACATTTGCACAAACCTCCTCTAATCTCCCCGGAAACATGACGAAAAGGAAACGTGTTGACGCGTGTGGTGTTATATTATTTCCAACAGTGAAGAGTTACGATAAGGAGATTGTAGAAAGCGGAGTTCCTGGTGTCTGACAGATGACGGATTATCATAAAAACTGTGTAATTCACTATCCGAATAACACGGACCGATTCTATCGCCAGTACAGTATGTTTATTGTTCTATTATATCTATTGCTTTCACACATATACATTGTAATTTTAATTGTGAAATTTCATTTTTGAAACAGAGGACTGAAGTGCTTGTTGAAATTTTCAGCGGAACCAGACATTGAATTACTAAAGCAATCTGTCGGAAATAAGATGGTGATAAATAATCATGATTAATTCATGATGATCAGAATGCATAGCGACAGTATGTACCTTCGTGATGAATCATAAAGAAACTGACTCGGCACCTGTGTTCATCTTTATGATGGAATGAGTAAGTGAGTGAATACATTTCCCTGCCGCTTTATTCGAGCAATATCACTCACCGAATCAATGTGGGGAGTCGGCGTGACGTGCGAACTACATTGCTACCTCGCAGCTCCATAACGGAATGAATGTTGTAATGGCGTCGGGATTTCTGCTGCTTCATATCACTTGATATTTCAAAAAGTTACAACCCGTGAAGGTCCGGGTTAGAAATAATTTTCCGTAACCCATGCTTGTCGTAAAAAGGTGATCGGGTGGTCAGGCTGGCTGACGTGGTTCACATGCGTCATCGTATTGATCCATTTCCAGACTGTTGATCATTGGATTGTCTGGTTCAGACACTACTATTTACAGACCGCCGCCATATAACGGGAATATTGCAATATACGTCAGACTGTTTTGCCTAGGAAGAGGTGACAGAAGAAGGAAGCACTGCATTGCTCACAAAAAAACCATTGTAGACCACTGATGACACCTTCGTGAGTGTTTTGGCCTTGGCTCGAAGTGATTCCAGCAGTCATGGACATGTCATCCATAAATGACACAAACATATTTTGGTCTGTCAGGGAACACGCTAATGTAAAGCTGAACATGCAGGGCCCTCGTAATCTTCTGTGATGCATGAATTATTGATGGTTCTCTTCCGAGCGCGACAAAAATAAAGTCTTAAGTGAATCTTGCAATCATGTTTCATGGACTGCAATAAAAACTTGTCTCTTCAAAGGGGCCAGTAGCACTTCATTGCTGATCTGATGACAAGTATCACAGCCCCATATCACAGGACATCATCAGACGGTGGGGTGATGACGTCATAGCCCCTGTCTCGTACTGTTTAATTAGAGTGTTGAAAGCTGCTCCTGAAGTCGTCTCTCACGGGCTTGTGCAGTCACATACATCAGACATAATGTTGAAGACAGCACGAGAAAGATCCTCTTTAAATTAATACTTATCAAATTAACAAATAATTGTTATTTGATTGAGAGATGGGAGATGCAGATCCCGAACCGCTGACTGGAAATCTAGACTCGTAAACAGCTCTAGCCTTTTAGAAAGGACTGGGCGAAGGGGAAAAGAATGTCGTTCAGGGATCTTGAGACAGTCTAGATCTTCTGTTCCATGTACACGCAATCACGTATTGTCAGAACGGCTGCTGACATTCCCTCGTTCATTGCAAAAGTGATAAGGATGTATACATAAGCACCGAAAATCTTGTCCAGGATCTGACCATTTTAAAAGAATCCAAGTACTTCATAACTGATTACAAATCAATAGGTGAACCAGTAAATTACTGTTTCTTTAAAATGAGCATTGATCGTTATTTTAAGCTTTAATAAGAACAGATATAACAAGGTTTTACTCAGAAAGATTCATCTATAGATTGTTGGGATATGGAAAGATAATTTATAATTGTTGATCTGTTCACGAATTGTAATCCACGCTGTAAAATAAGTTTCACTGCTGGGTTGTTTCCCTTCGTCATAATAGGAACTGCCAATGTAGGTTCGATTTTGTTTACACTGTCAGTAACAGTACAGAACCCTTTTTCTCTACCAACACACGTCACTACAACGACAGGCCAATTAAGGCGCTAAACCCAACCACCTCACTCACTCAGACGAGGTCAAAGTCAACCGGATATTAAACAACCTCTTAGCACATCGGTAGTGTCTCGGTTGCCGTGGCGGTCGGCAGACAAATTTAGCAGATAGTATTCATACCAGCATCTTAAGCATATGTCAGCTTTCGTCTACCCATGACGTCCCATCGATTTAGTTCCAGTAACTCTCACAAAGAAGTGAGGGAGGCGGCGACAGGACGGGGCAAAGGTTGAGTATGTACATATAAAAGTTAGTGTAATTACCGTCAAATATCCCATTCGCGTGGATAGCAACGCGTGTTTGTTTTCTCAGCGTGGGAGGCACAGCCACGTGGACAGAGAAGACCGGTGGCGGTCGCCATGTATGTCTGTAAGCTCACTACATCCAATGTAATTATACATTGTGCGTATTAATTCGCTGGATTAACCATACTGCAACATCAGCAAATATATCCAATTTTGGTACCTGTGGTTATAAAGCGATAGCAATTAATACAGTTAGGCTGTGCTATACTATTTCTATAGCTACATGCGGCCGCTGTTTACAGGCTCGCATTTCATGTAGTGTTTACTTTGGATTCGGGGGAAACGCTTATTCACGTACGGTTAGTCGCAAAGGACGTAAATCCTTGCCACACAACACATAACATAATTTTGAACTTCACGTGAACTTAGACGTGCGGTTAGTGGAAGCGGATAATATATTTCGGTTTGATGGTTATGTAGTAACTACTAAATGAACAAGGAGCTGAAGTCTTTAGTCAGTCAATTGTGGTCTAAAGCGCCGCGATTCCACGTGTAGAGTTGTGTCCCTTGGAAGAGACGGGAAGCTGTGGTCGTGGCTTTGAATTCCGGTTCGCACAGTGTTTCTAATTATGCCACAACAGTATGAGTTTCAACGAAGTTATCATCCACTGAAAACAGCATTTCGTGAAACAGATATTTCTCATGCAATGATGATGATATTCAAATCAATTTTGTTCGACCCAAATAGACAAATTTGACGATGAACAGTTCAAGCATGCATCCGGACATGTCTCCTCTCCTTCAGTGTGACACACGATCAAGTCACATATTGTTAAAAGAGGTAAATTATACCTTTCCAGATACAACTTCTACCAGAAGAATGTCAGACATTCGGTAACGTCAGATTAAACTGTTATGGATTTTGTAAAAAGCATATTCACCAATCGCCAGTCATGTACGCAGTGGATAGTCTGTCTCACAGTCCCCGAACCACATTATTTTCCCCACTGCCAAACCCTCTTTGCAATGTTAAATGAAGCCAGTCTACATTTCCCCGGCTTAGTTTGTCCCACAGTCTCTGAGACACATTATTTTCCCTACTGCCAAACCCTCTTTGCAATGTTATAGCCTTAAATGAAGCAAGTCTAGATTTCCTCAGGTTCTGGTTCTTAGTCCCTGGTCTCCCTGGGGCTCCATTCAGTTCGTAAGGGTTAATTTGTCACTATCAAAATTATATGCATTCAGAGACTAAGCATTCGTCTAGACATCATGACATCACTGCTTTTATATGACGTCACCCGCTTGGAACGTAATATTTTAAACCGTCCACAAATTGAGATATATCACACGGATCTCACCGGCGTCCGACTTTGTCACATGAAGGTATGTCACCGAAAACAGTCTTTGTAACTTGAGAACATGTGATGATAATTTCATCAATCAGACAACAGCGGGGTGTAGGCTGTTTCCGAGACGACCGATAGTATACAACGTCCCGTATTCTGTCTCGAGGTGTGCAACCTAGTCGAGTGAGTGAGTCGGTGGGTGAGTGAGTGAGTGAGTGAGTGCGAGAGTGAGTGAGAGGGTGGGTGAGTGAGTTTCTGCTGTAACAGATGCAGGAGGAAATGAAGCATGCTTTTCTCGTTTCGGTGCAACCCACCAGGATGGGTATAGAACCGACAATCCTCATAGCATTAGAGTGAATCAAACCCTGGGCCTAGATTTTCGAAGTTCTCTTAGCGTTAAGATGGTCGTATGTGCCATTTATTAACATCATCGTGCGACATTATTAGCGCTAAGAGAGCTTCTGAAACCTTTGCCCTGTAGTTTTTTGCCACACCTTCGTGAGAAGGGATGAGGTCACAAGAGCATGGTGTATTTACCAGTACGTGGCCGAGATGAACTAGATGCTATGAAAGAAGTACATTTGGTGTATCCTTCAGAATGTGACCGTAGGGTCGCCTAGTGGTTGAAGCGTTTGCCCGTCACGTCGAAGACCTTGGTTCGATTCCCCACATAGGATCAAGGTTTCAAGCCCATTTCTGGTGTCTTCCGACGTCATAATGCTAAAAGCGCCGTAACACTCACTCACTCGCTCGGAAAATGACACTATCTGAAATGTGTATATATATTCGCTTGGCACCGTATTGGAAATGCGGGTGTTGGCCGTCTTGCGCCTCACAGGCAGGTTTGGTTGCATACTTCCCATGGAGATGAGAATAAAAATCGATTCACGGGTTATTGATGTAGTACTTTTAGTATGCTGTATTGTATGGATTGGATACATTTTTATCAAAGGGCCGAGACTGATTACTTTATAACATTGTATAATAAAGATATAACGGTATCTTTTTACACCAGTCACTTGTTACTGTTGCTTAGAATGGCGTATTCCATTCGAAACCGTTCACGAGCAGGTGCGCGGCATTGAACCATTCTAGGACTAAATTATTTCGTTCTATCGATACATGGTCAATGAAAAACATGAACGAACTTGAACCTACGCAAATCCTGCTTTTTATCGGTTGAGGAAGGTCCTGACCCCGGAAGTAGTTTGTTACAGAGACAGTTGTGTGTATACAGAAAAGGAATTCCAAACTGCTTTCATCTCCACATTTACCTGAAATTAATGAGTTGTGTTGTAGTGTTTTACGACAAACCCTCCATTACCGTAAGTAATACTGACGTCAATACGTCTTTAATTACCTGTACGGTGTCATGTGACAGGAAATCTCGTGTTGTACCGGTTTGATGAACGAGAACTCGTCTTGACAAGTGTCCTCGGCTACATGTACTTTAACACTTGTTTAACTGGAGGGATCAAGGCCGCCAGACCAGGGGTATAGCGGCAGTTTCTTGTAGAACGTGACACTAAAGCTGTCGCTGGGACGTTATATATGTTTCCTTTAACGATGTACGCCAGCCGGCCGCTCCGGCGCCGTAACAGCTTACACAGCACACAACATGCCCCATTAGCCATGCTGCTGTCCTTGACATAGGGCATAATATGTCACACTAATATTTACATAGTTTTGATTATGATATCATAACCATTATTTCCATGACGATAGCATCGCTCTGTTTATGACGTCATCTAGTCAAATACAATTACCATTTCTTTTTATTTCTATATACAGTCTATTAAAGAATAATTATTTGAGGCATATTAAGCGTTTTTCGGGTATTGATAACGTGAACGGTAAGAATAATTGGTCTTTGAAACATTCATTCATGACTATGAAATATCATCTTTCAGACATTTATCTATAAATAATGAAACCTGTATATCTGCCAGGCATTCATGAATAATTATTAATATTGTTTCAGGCATTCAGCCATAAATATGGTAAAGCTGTCTTCCAGACATTCATTCATAACATGCTTCGTTCAAAAACACATGTTGCCTGAACGCGTCTTTGTTTCTGCTTTGTGGGAGTCGTTATGAATGGCCACCACATCTGTCTGTGTGTCCCATTCAAAACCGTGTTCTCGTAACAGCTGTTCGGGTAGACATGACGGTGTATCACATGCGAAAGGATACATTTTCACCATCGATAATGTTTCGTCGAATGATTTACCGTTGCTGTAGTTTTATGGTATTGTCGAGCTCAGTCTTAAATCCCATTCAGATTGGCAGTGAGGCGACATTACCGGCGTTCATAGCTTGGTCGCTGTTGACTATTGCTAGACCTTCTTGGAACAATACAGGTAGTCGTAAATACGATGTTAGTAATAAAATTATCAAGTAACACGAGAGCTAGATAAACAACTAACAAAAGCAAGCAGGTTTTAAACCAAATTTGTAAATATACAAGGCCACGATGCACGTATATCCATACTTTAGGTTGTCTTGTATATTTATTAAAAACCCTCACCATTTATCCGTAATGCTCCGTTCGGCCAGTGCTCTAAACCGAGGGGAAACAAAATATACACTTAGTAACTGGATTCGATCAAGACATGTCAAGCGTTGTCAAAACAGTGAGTATCAAAGGGCGTGAGTAAGTGAGTGTAGTTTTAGTCCGCTTTTTAGCAATATTCCAACAATATCACGGCGGGGGACACCAAAAATGGGTTTCATCCACTCTACCCATGTGGGGAATCAAACCAGGGTCTTTGACGTGACGCGCGAACGTTTTAACCGCAAGGCTACCCCAACGCCCCATGCAGTTTTTGCGGGAAACACAGCTATATATCACATACATACATGACCGCTGAATAACTATTCATTGTTCGTTTCACGTCCATAGCCATCAAGTGGGTGTGCGGGTGTGCGGGTGTGCGGGTGTGCGGGTGTGCGGGTGTGTACTGTTATACTCAGTGGTTACAACGATGAGCCGTTAGATGGGAATTACTCACTCACTCGTCACGGATGTCTCACCAGATCCCAATCTCTCGACTCATCTGAAACCTGTATGATTCATGGACGTGGGTTAGTAACCGGATAAGAGTGTTCTGCGTGTAAACAGTCCTGCTTGGAGTTTTTGCAAGTCATCACTGACTGGAGATTGTCATTGCACAATAGCCACAAATACAATTTTACAGCTCGGTTATAATAGGCGATGCAATGATGATTGTATAGCTCTTATCAAGGAGGGGAGTTGGGGTAGCCTTGTGGTTATACGTTCGCTCGCCACACCGACGACCCGGGTTCGATTCCCACAAGACTACAATGTATGAAGCCCATTTCTGGAGTCCCCCGCCGTAATGTTGCTGGAATATTGCTAAAAAGGGCGTAAAACCGTACTTAATTTACTTATCCAAGAAACAATGACCACCCACAAACGTCCTCATTTTCAACGCGGATATTCAGTTTTTTCTTTACTGCTTTGCCTTTACGCCATCACGCGCGATCACCGTTCGTTTCTTTTCCTTTGTATGGGATGTTATAGTTCACCATTCCTAGTTATGGCTTTTTTTGTTATGGTCGCCGAATAAACCTCATTGTGTTGCGAGATCGGCGTTCTGTACTGACGTGGTGGCAGTGGCGTTCTTACGTCAATAACCCGACAAACAGGATTCCAGTGACATCGTTTTCCCTCATATCTACACAATCGGTGGGCAGCCCTGCACAAACAAGTGTATTTCAAGATGTTTTCGACTTATTTATTGGACGTGCACATAACGTCGTGAGTGCTTGCAAATTCGTGACATTATTGAATCGAAATTATGGCTCAAAATCGGGCTCCAAAGCAGTGGCAATTGACTAAACACGAAACCATAAACTCATTTGAAAACCGACGTCGTTTATATTTTGTCGTTAGATGAAAATTTCGCCCCCTTTCTCGAAGAAGACTTCACGTGGGAGAAAAAACGACTGCCGTCAATCCTACTCGGGGCCTACACGATGATGACGAAAGTGCCCCACAACGACGTAGGAAAAGAGCAGCGCAGAAAAATGTGCAGCTAGACTTGATGCTCGGTCAGATTGCAAATTATTGCAGTTTCTGTTCATGACATATGGCAGAAGGTCAGACAGCATGGGAATCAGTCCACTGGATCGCATTTCCTAGATACCGTTGACATAAAAAATTAGGCGGATGAACGTCCAGAGGACTTATATCAAAGGATTGTAGCCTTTATAGAAGACAACCTTCTCACTACCGGATGTGGCATTCAACGCCATGGTCAAGCACCGGTTGTTGATGAAGATCTCTCACCTACCATGGAAAACATGATTGTTGTGCTGTGGTTACAACTGATTCATCCTGGTTTCCCTCAGCTTGTTAAACAAACGTATGGGTCTGAACTCCGAAATCAGACTCTGGCGTCGCTCAAACCTGAGATTTCACAAGAGGTTGGACAGTATAGTAAACTACAGTCTGCCCTTATGCCCAGCGTCGACAGTGTGATCAGAGAAATTGGAAAGTGGCGGTTCATTGTTAAAGCTGACTTACTGAAGTCATTTTATAAAATACCTTTGTGTCCCAACTCCATGAAATACTATGGGGTTGCCTTTCATCGTAATAACCTTCGCCTCAGAGCCCCAAAGTGTAATTTGTCCCAAATCAACCAACATCCTGGGATGGATCTGGAATAGTGGTTCTTTGACTGCAAGTCCACACAAGATTGCAGCTTTATCTGCTGTGAAACCTCCAACCACTGTTCAAGGACTGCGATCTTTCATTGGCACATTCAAGACAGTAAGTCGTGTCATCCCTGGCTACGCGAAATTGATGTCCCTTTTAGATTCTGCAACAGCTGTACGACAGTCAAATGAGAAAATCTTATGGTCAGATAACCTCATTGCAGCATTCCGTGATGCCCAACCTGCATTGACCTCTCGCCGGACTATTGCTATACGTCGCCCGACAGATCAACTCTGTATTGTCACAGATGCATCCATCAAAGTTCAAGGTGTTGCAGCTACCAATGTATGTTAACCGGAATGGAACGACCCATCTCGCTGGTTTTTTCAATGCATAACTGAAAAAGCATCAAATGCAATGGCTTCCACGTGAGCTTGAGACACTTGCTATAGGCACTTCTGTCAAGCACTTTGCCACATACATCACAGCAACATCTTCCCCAACACAGATTCTCACCGATAGCAGACCCTGTGTTCAAGCCTTCAACAAGCTCAACCGTGGTTGCTTCTCCGCTAGTGCCAGAGTCACAACATTCCTATCAATGGTCAGCAGGTGCCGTGTTACCATCACACACATCACTGGTGTTTCCAATGTCCCCTCGTCTGTGATATTCTCCCTACAGTGTTCAGGATGTTAATGAGAATGCTGCCAAAATGCCATTTACAAGTCGTGTTGCATGACAAGCATCACAGCACGAGTGCCCTGATCTTAAACGTACACACTCTAATCTGTCTCAAGGGACACGCCCAGGTAAGAAGGTTATTGATATTCCTGATGTTAAACGGTATGTGAGAGTGACTACCGTAGCAAATGATGGCCTCCTAGTTGTCAAAGACAACACACCATTCCGACAAGCACGAGAACGTATTGTTGTACCAAGAACAGGCCTTGAGGGGTTCCTAACTGCCCTTCACATTCGCTTCAATCACCCCTCTTTCTATCAACTCAAACAGATATTTAGGAGATATTTCTATGCCTTGGATATTGATAAAGCTACATCCCCAGCTACAGACGCGCTTGCCATCACTGCATATCTTTGAAGCGTATCCCTTCACAACTGCAACCCCAGACCTGTCCCGGACATGGTATGTTCCACGTTTGCCGCAGAGGTAATGAAACGTTACGGTCAGCTCATCTTTGTACTCCGTGAAACTGTTTCTTCTGTCACAAATCTTGCATCATAGCCAGTGAGAAACATGATGCGGAATGCCATCGTAATGCTTATGGTGGACCTCAGGCATTGCGGATCTGATGGAGGTGTCATCAGAGTGGATCCCGCACCTGGATTCATCTCACTTGCCAAGGATCCGACTTTGAAGAAACAAGGCATTTATTTGGACATTGGTTCCCCGAAGAATCAAAACAAAAACCCTATCGCTGAGAAAGCAATTGAGGAGCTAGGCCTCCATTATAATCCCGAAGGGGGGTCATCTCTCACCAGTTACTCTGACCCTTGCTACGGCCAATTTGAACTCCAGAATACGGAAAGGGGGGCTAGAGAGGTACTCGGGTTCGGGACCAGTACGTAAGTTTACCCAGTGTCAGTTTCACTCGAGACTATACGAGGTGCAGCCGTCAGACTGTCACCGAGCAATGCCAACTCTACTCAGAACCACTCCTATCGATCAAATCAGAGGCTTGACTGAGCGTCACAATGTTCAAAGTTTCGCTCACTCCCAGATGACAAAGCTTCCCACCTGTGACCCACCTGGAGTGTGCAATCCAGGCGGACCCGATCCTGCAGCCCTAGACCTCGAGTCTCCCTCTAGTCAAGAGTCTGGGGCAGACGTATCCACCCCTTCCAGGCGACCACTGCGTACTCGTGCTCCACCAGTGTGGCAACGATGAGGAGAGTGAGACTTGACTTAATGACTGTTTCATTGTTTGGTCCTTCATATAATTCATTCCTTACACATAGTTTTACCCAAGACATTACCTTTTCAAGTGAAGGCGGGATGGCGGACGGTCACGCCATCATGCACGATCCGCGTTCGTTTGTTTTGTTTTGTTTGGAATGGTATAGGTCACCATTCCTAGTTCTGGCTCGTCTTTGTCATGGTTGCCGAATAAACCGCATGGTGTTGAGAGATCGGTGTTGTGTACTAGCGTTACGACTATATATCACCTGAATCACATTTCTTACTAAACATTGTGTACAGTGCATCCTATTCACTACTTATTATTCAGGCGAATGGATATTGTTTTATGTTGCTCTTTGCAATATCATCAGTAGCAATGTACACACCATGAGTTTCACACTGATCCAGTACCTCATCCTTCAGTTTGAAAAGGGAACGCGTAATTCAGTGGGCTACCCAAAATCCTTAAGACGGTGAATATTCTAAATATCACGTGACTTCACAATATCGTGAAACTATGGCAGCTGTAAAGAATACTGTAGTGGAAGGTAATTACAGTTGCGTCCCTTGGCTGATTATAACGATTAGTGCACGGGAATGAAATTCGCACCCCAGTCTTCGGCCTGTTCAGAGTTAACAAGCCGCCATATTACTATGTAAAGCGACATAACACTCACTGCTGGATAGGTGATAAAAATGAAATCCCATGTACATGTTTAACATCAGTTTGATATATGTTTTAAGGCTTGTCTGTCATTCAGCATTGTTTGCGGGGGGGCCGTCTCATAATTTTTTTTGATGAACGGGAATATAATACTCAAGACCCTCAAACTTTGATTTAAGAGATACCTGGAGAGGAGATATCGACAGTGACGCCATTGCCTTCGAGATCACGACAGTAGAACCGTTAAATTCGAAATAACGATAGTAGTACTTTTCACCGTAGTTCTGTTGACTTTGAAATAACGGCAGTAGTTACAATGGTTTCGAGATATCTGGAGTAATGCTTTAATTTCCAGTAGTCCACGTGAGCACAGAGCAGTTTATTTTAAATTTTAATTAACTGGAACATTTCGATAGACAACTCAAGTACCCATTATCATAAGAAAACATGAATGGCCAGTTTAACTTCGAGATATAGGCAGATGTACATTTCGACACAACCTGAGCTGTCCAACTTCGAAAAAAAATCATTGGAAATGCTAACAGCGTCGATACTTGCAGTGGCCTTTATACACTTGAGACAACGGAAGTTGGCAGTCCAAGACAACATGTAATTCCCAGGAGGGTTCCTTAATTTCCTTAATGATTCTACTTCAAACACGAAAGACGAGGTCATATATGCTTACTCTAATGCCATACAAAAGTATTACGTCTGTATATGGGGTATACGTTTCTTCACCACACAGTGAAGTAACTCGGATCCTTCACACTAAACACTGCTCTGTCTGTATCTGGTATAACATGCAAAACGAAATCGACGGTAATTCAACCCTGTTCACTTTAAAGACGCCCCCTGTACTTCAGGAGCAAATATCTCTGACCGACATGTTTGAAAATGTTAAAGGTATCGTAAAGCACATTTACTGACCTTTTATTGAAATAAGAAACCGTCTTCTCCACACAGAGATCGTCAACTCCTTAGTGGTCCATCCCTATCTAATTATAGTTAATGTCCCTCTACTCTTGCATTGATATAAGATAGATAGTCAGTTTCACATTTATCATAAACCACAGCTGACCAGGGAGCCCTCTATCCGGATGACACTTAATGGCTGTAAATCACTTTGCTCATCGCACCAATTTGCTAATACTGATTAAAATCAATAGTCAAATGAAAATCGACCCTCGGGGCAATTTAAACTAACCTTTGATATTTGCTTCCCCGATGTACACGATATAGGCGCCATAGGCCGTGACAATGATGTGTTAGTGTTCACGTGAACAGCCGAAACCGCGCCGAACCACGTACAGCCATCATGTCAATAGATTTTAAGGAATTCAAGCCAGTAAGGTAACCCATTTTGTGCCGGGCGATATTATACGACTGCAGCAGTATAACGAAGTACCCTAGAACTGTCTGACAAATTCTTGAATGAACACACACCGACATATATAGAGAGCGACACACACACAGACGGACACACATCTTCCCAACCTGTTTTACATTCATATTTATGTACAATATATAATTGCTTGTACCGTTTGACCTATATAGTTGGTATAGACAAAGGGGAAATATTTAGTTTAAAAGCCAAACTATTGCACGACGATAACGTCATACTTGACCACATTAATGATTCATGTAAACACTACAGAAACCATTCAAGTAAATAGCTGGATTACCTCCAGACATTGGCAAATACACTTCTACAATCGAAGTAGCACTTACGAAAACATAAAGCCACGTTAATGACATAATTCTTTTCAAATATATGATTATTTCAAACTATACACAAATATCCTTACTCAGCGTGATACGCCGCTAGCCCTGGCCTGCCATGCACTGGCCTAGTTATAACCAGCTCACGGAACTGCGATATAAATGTACACAGCAAATACACAAACACTATAGTTAGATCTGAACGACAAGCGAGACTTACCATGGTTTTGCAGCGGTTCCTTAATCAGCCACTCGCACTGAATACAGGTCCGCCACAGAAGCGTAAGAGATTGCAAACCCACCCACGCGCATCGTCGACTAGTCAGATGGATGTTTTATCAATGAAGTGACTCCATGAATGGTGGAGTATGCTGGGACTGTGTATTATGTATGGTAGGTGAATGTAGATGAAGAGGAGGTGGGTGGAGATGAAGTAAAGGTGGGTGGTGATAAAGTAGAGGTGGGTGGAGATGAAAGAGAGGTGAGTGGAGATGAGGTGGAGATGGGTGGAAATAAATTTGATGTCGGTGGGGATGAAGTAGAGGTGGGTGGAGTAAAGGTGGAGGTGGGTGGAGATGAGGTCCAGGTGGGTGGAGATGAAGTGGGAGTGGGTGGAGATGAAGTGGAGGTGGGTGGAGATGAAGTACAGGTGGGTGGAGAGCAAGAGGAGGTGGGTGGAGATGATGAGGAGGTGGGTGGAGAGGAAGAGGAGGTGGGTGGAGATGATGAGGAGGTGGGTGGAAATAAAGAGGAGGTGGGTGGAGATGAAGAGGAGGTGGGTGGAGATGAAGAGAAGGTGGGTGGAGAAGATGAGGAGGTGGGTGGAGATGAAGTGGAGGTGGGTGGAAATAAAGAGGAGGTGGGTGGAGAGGAAGAGGAGGTGGGTGGAAATGAAGATGAGGTGGGTGGAGATGAAGAGGAGGTGGGTGGAGATGAAGAGGAGGTGGGTGGAGATGAAGAGAAGGTGGAGGGAGATGAAGAGGTGGGTGGAGATGATGATGAGGTTTGTGGAAATGAAGAGGAGGTGGGTGGAAATGAAGAGGAGGTGGGTGGAAATGAAGAGGAAGTGGGTGGAAGTGAAGTGGAGGTTTGTGGAAATGGGGAGGAGGTGGCTGGAGATGAAGTGGCGATGGGTGGAAATGAAGAGGAGGTGGATGGAGATGAAGAGGTGGGTGGAAATGAAGAGGAAGTGGGTGGAGATGAAGAAGAGGTGGGTGGAGATGAAGTGGGGGTGGGTGGAGATTAAAGAGAGGTGGGTGGAGATGAGGTGGATTTGGTTGGAGATAAAGTAGAGGTGGGTGGAAAAAGATGGAGGTGGGTGGAGATGAAGAGGTGGGTGAAGATGAAGAGGAAGTGGGTGGAGATGAAGTGGATTTGGGTGGAGATGAAGTGGAAGTGGATGGAAATGAAGAGGAGGTGGGTGGAGATGACGTAGCGGTGGGTGGAGATGAAGAGAGGTGGGTGGAGATGAAGAGGAGGTGGGTGAGATTAAGAGGAGGTGGGTGGAGATGTAGTGGAGGTGGGTGAAGATGAAGATGAGATGGGTGTAAATGAAGATGAGGTGGGTGGAGGTGAAGTGGCGGTGGGTGGAGATGAAGAGAAGGTGGGTGGAGATGAAGAGGAGGTGGTTGGAAATGAAGAGGAGGTGGGTGCAAATGAAGAGGAGGTGGGTGGAGATGAAGTGGCGGTGGATGGAAGAGAAGAAGAGGTGGGTGTAGATGAAGAGGAAGTGGGTGGAGATGAAGAAGAGGTGAGTGGAGATGAAGTGGAGGTGGGTGGAGATGAAGTGGGGTGGGTGGAGATAAAAGAGAGGTGAGTGGAGGTGAGGTGGATTTGGTTGGAGATAAAGTAGAGGTGGGTGGGGTTGTAGTAGAGGTGGATGGAAAAAGATGGAGGTGGGTGGAGATGAAGTGCAGGTGGGTGGAAGTGAAGAGGTGGGTGAAGATGAAGGGGAAGTGGATGGAGATGAAGTAGAGGTGGGTGGAGATGAAGAAGAGGTGGGATGAGATGAGGTGGAGGTGGGTGGAGATGAAGTGGAGGTGGGTGGAGATTAAAGAGAGGTGAGTGGAGGTGAGGTGGATTTGGTTGGAGATAAAGTAGAGGTGGGTGGGGTTGTAGTAGAGGTGGGTGGAAAAAGATGGAGGTGGGTGGAGATGAAGTGCAGGTGAGTGGAAGTGGAGAGGTGGGTGAAGATGAAGAGGAAGTAGATGGAGATGAAGTAGAGGTGGGTGGAGATGAAGAAGAGGTGGGATGAGATGAGGTGGAGGTGGGTGGAGATGAAGTGGAGGTAGGTGGAGATGACGTAGAGATGAGGTGGAGATGAAGTGGAAGTGGGGTGAGATGAAGTGGAGGTGGGTGCAGATGAGGTGGAGGTGAGGTGGAGATGAAGTAGAAGTGGGGTGAGATGAAATGGAAGTGGAATATGAGTTGGACGGGGCGGAGGTGGAATGAGGTGAGGAGGAGGTTAAATAGAGTTGGGTGGAGATGAAGTAAAGGTGGGTGGAGATGAAGTAGAGGTGAGTTTTTTGTTTGTTAGTCTCACTGTCCCTGAACCACATTATTTTCGCTACTGTCTCGTCCTGTGTAAAATGTTAAATTCCTAAATAAAGGGAGTCTAGGTTCAGGGTCTTGTCAATTAATATAGGTATATAGTTATATAGGCTAGCCTCGAGTGCGCGTGTATATGTATGTGTGTGGGGGTAAGGGTATAGTGGTGTGGTGTGGTGTATGTAGGTGTGCGTGCGTGTGCGTGTGCGTGTGCGTGTGCAGGAGGATGTCGATGTGGATGGTGTTTATGTGGACGATGAGTGAGTTATACTGCTGCTTCATTCATCTGACGGTGCACATCCAGACCGAACACATATTCCACTGTGTGTTCGAGACAAAGATCACTGAAAAGCATCCATTTACAATAGTGTGAGAGATACGTGTGCGCGGGAACCAGAGATTCCCAGAGACCTCCAGTGTTCCCCACTGGAAAGCTTTAAGTGGTACACGTGTTGGTGGGGCAATATTTAACCATCGTGATAAAAGCAGAAATAACTTAAATCTAAATTTCAGAATTACCCGCCCACAGTCTCCACCTCTAGAGCCCTGCGTCCCGTCCAAGACACATCCATTCATTCACCAAACACTCCATACCCCAAACACTCCCACCATGTGCGTCCTTGTTTAAATGAATATCAAGCAGGTTGTAAATACTTACAGAGCGTGAACTGAATATGAACGGATGCACATGTAACACGGGACTTGGTTCTGTTGGGCGAGATCGGAAAGAATAGTATTTGTTGTTACCCTGCCTTGCGTTCGGCATTACGTGGATGTAACAACGACTGGTAGGGGTCGCGTGAGGTGGATCTGCCCATGCACAACGTCTAATGTATGAAAGAGAGCTGGCACTATATGACCGGAATAGATCCAGCATGGTTGAGACAGCAGTATGCAGACGTGCATGCCTGCCACTGTAATAGTATTATCTAATCCAGTGTACCTTCTTTCTGTTACTACTCGTCAAGATCCGGGGTAGAATAGACCTTCAGCAACCCCTGCTTGCCATAAAAGGCGAGTATGCTTTTTGTACGAGAGGCACCAGCGGGTCTGACCACCAGATCCGTCTCTTTCGACAAGGTTGTTCATTCTTACCCGAATCTTCACGGGTCCTACCAAATGGACAAAAATCTATTATATTTCTCCTTTGACTAGTAATTTTTGCCCATCCTGTATTCATATATCCCTCCCCCTGTAGATGCCCCTTGGTAGTTCTGTGATGAAAACGTTGGCTCGTCACCCCCAAACACCTGGGTGCGATTCTTGTTCAATGAGTAATGAGCTCATTTTTTGTCAAAAACATGTATATGCCCACCCGACGTGATGTTGCTGAAACAGGGTAAAAGAGGCCTAAAATTAACCTCACTCACTCACTCTGGAAAATGGGCAAACCCAGAGTGAGAATAACATAACGTAAATAAGAACAGATATAGGAACAAAACAAAACAAATGTTTCGTTGCGTAAATCGTTCGGGTACAGAGTTTCCTTTCATCAATATTCCACACATTTGTCGGATGAGTGGGTGAGTGAGCATGACTTTACGCGGCTTTCAGCTATATAACAGCAATATCACGGCGGGGGACACCAGACATGGACTTCAGACATTACACCCATGTAGGGAATCGAATCCTGGACCCCCACCCCCTACCCTCATCCAGCCCCCACCCACCCTCCCCCCCTTACCCCCACCCCCCAACCATATGTCGGACGAGGTCAACTGGACTGAGCTTCACACTCTGGCCACGTGGACAGGGCGGGAGAGGTTCGAACCCTGTTCGTGACAAGCAAACGTTATAACAACAAGGCCAACTCGCCCTTTTGAATGAATGAAACCATGAATTATATTGAAAACAGGCTATTTGTGTACATTAAGGGGACGATAAAGGAGATATTATATAGTAACTCAATAACAGTCAGATGAATGAGTCTCCAATTACAGAACATTTCTCATGGAATAACTGTAATTGAGTCCTAAACACTTACAAATGAATATTCACGTTTAGCTTGCAATTATTTCAACAGCGTTCTTTCATCCATAAATAAAAAACATCATTAATCTGACAACAAATTACTTAGGAAAATGAATCTCTCCCCTCGGTGATGATTCTACTGGAAAGACGTATCTGTTTGATCAATGCCTTCTTGGGGAGCACGATCATTCAAGTCTCACACTCTCCTCTCTCGGAAACTATTGTGAAGTTCATGAATAACTCCCATGGGGATCCATCTCGCTCAGAACTGATTGCGTGGTAATGGTTCTTGTTAGATAGGGGACTACATTCATGCAGATTGTGACGCTCAAGTCCCCCATGAGACACGTGTTATCTGCTGTGTGGTGCGAGGCTAACACGTATGAACAACGGTTACTTATCCTTGGATGGGAGGATGGTTTAAGGTTTTATGTTATAGATGTAATGGAAACAAACAACGAGAGGTTAATTCAGGGTGATCACGAGGAAAGAGATGTATTCTATTATAAGTAAATAGGAACTAATGCAAATACACATCTACATCTATGTGATGGTTTCCCCCATCGGTAATTTGTTAAGATATTAATGTATTATACACATTAAGTTGGACGGTAGACACTATGTCAATGTACAGTTACATAAGGTGTCAGAGGGTAGAGTTAAATGTTTAGCGCCTACTATTGCAAAAGAGTTGGAGTTGAAGTTGATCTGAGATGTTGGGTGTACATGTGCACTTCTATACGTTTGTCTACCTGCCTACATGTACATGTGCACTTCTATACGTTTGTCTACCTGCCTACATGTACATGTGCACTTCTATACGTTTGTCTACCTGCCTACATGTACATGTGCACTTCTATACGTTTGTCTACCTGCCTACATGTACATGTGCACTTCCATGCGTTTGTCTACCTGCCTACATGTACATGTGCACTTCTATACGTTTGTCTACCTGCCTACATGTACATGTGCACTTCTATACGTTTGTCTACCTGCCTACATGTACATGTGCACTTCTATACGTTTGTCTACCTGCCTACATGTACATCTGCCCCTCCGTAAGTCTGACTACCTGCCTACATGTACATGTGTCCCTCTGTAAGTCTGACTACCTGCCTACATGTACATGTGCCCCTCTGTAAGTCTGACTACCTGCCTATATGTACATGTGTCTCTCTGTAAGTCTGACTACCTGCCTATATGTACATGTGTCCCTCTGTAAGTCTGACTACCTGCCTACATGTACATGTGTCCCTCTGTAAGTCTGACTACCTGCCTACATGTACATGTGTCTCTCTGTAAGTCTGACTACCTGCCTATATGTACACGTGTCCCTCTGTAAGTCTGACTACCTGCCTATATGTACATGTGTCCCTCTGTAAGTCTGATCTGACTACCTGCCTACATGTACATGTGTCCCTCTGTAAGTCTGACTACATGCCTGCATGTATATGTGCCCCTGTGTAGGCCTGTCTACCTATCTATCTGCATACGTGCTTCCCTGTATGTCTGTCTACTTGTCTACCTGATTACTTGTCTACCTGCATATTTGCCCTACCCTCGTCACTTGAGTATCCTGTTGCTATTTTGCAGGAGCTGATATCCTTTACTACTCGCTCCAGCAGGTTCCCTATCGTTATTAGTTCCCGTATTTGCGAAGACATACGACATGGGCCTTTAATCAGTAAACCTGTAAGAGATCTTGATCTTACTAAGCAAACAAGCGTCAAGGATCTGCTCAGAAGACCTCTCTCTGGCCGTAGCCACGCATGACGATCCTATCTCTGTTGCATGCTCATCATATGGCATCACAAAGCAGATTTCCAGATTTTTTGCTTAATTCTTCACTACTTCAAGTAGATCACACAGTGCCTTATCAGCCGGGTCCGAACATTTCAAAATGAATCTAAATAACGCTTTTTTATTTGTTGTAGGTGATATTTTGCCCAGTTGGTAGCTCTTATTTCGACATAATTCGACAATTTTACACAATACCGGTACGTGTAAAACATCTGTCTATCGACAGCCTTCGCATCGAAGCATATAACCAACAATGGTTGCTACTGATAGCCAATTAAGATATTGTTAACGTTCCACGCGGGGATGTTATCAGCTGATTTTGTCACCCACTGGTACAATGAGCAAGCACTTGGTCACGGCAACTTATCAAACATTAGGAAATCTATATCAGAACACATATAGCTTCGGCATGCCATAAATCCTATTATTCACTGGGTTTGTTGGAGAAATCAATTTCCACAACCTGTTACCTTTACAATGGAAGATGTCATGTTTATCTTTCATTAGAAGACGTGTCGATTTTCAAGAAATGAAGCATCGCTTTGATTTCCTGTCGATTTACAAGAAAAGTCCTGCTGTAGTCCAAATTGCGCACATATGCTACAGGTGGCGAAGAAAATGGACAGATTTATCGGATTTTTTGGGAGCATTATTTCTTCAAAAGTCAGGTTGTAAATTGTAGTAGCTGGTATCGAAATCACCAGTCGACAAAAAACAGACACGCGCGAAACGTTTACTAACACACGTCACACAATCTAGGGATATTAAAGGACTGAAGTGTATTACAGTATATACACACGGGTAATATATGGCTGTTTCATGTTGGTGCTTTGTACATAAGTGAAGGGCAAGTCGCAGACGGAGTAGCATCAGTGAATTGAGTGTGGACGGCAACAAGTGTCTATGAAATATATTGACTATAATTCAAGTTGGGGCTTTGAAATGCAAATGTACAATGCGTACATGTAGTAAGTATTTCCGGTAACGTACTGTCCGCGTTATCATCATTTCGGACCTGTGTTGAACATCCAGGTGAACCTTCAGGGGAAATCCAGGTGAACAGGAAATCTTAATTGTGTACATTTCCTGATAGTAAAGACTATAATGAGTGGATAGCTAAACAAGCGATTACACCCGTCTACCTGTGCGGGGTGACTGAACCCTTGCCTGTCCCCAGTCAGTTATCATGGTACGGTCTTGCACTCATTGGTCCAGCAACCCTGAGAACGAATATGATTAACCTGGTGCATGTGCTTTTTATAGCTAGGCAGGGTGCATGTTGCCTGTGTACAACAGATCAGGTAGAAACTGTAGCATTGACAACAAGATAGCGTTACTGCCTGAAGCAAAACCCATCTGAGTCATAAGGTCTACCGGACGTTGTCCATCATCCTCGTGCAAGTTCTTGGCGAACCACACGACTTCTTCGTGGGAGTTAGATCATGCACTTACTCTACCAGAATTTGCCACATTGTCAACTGCCTCTTCAGCTACGACGTCAGCGATGCACTTTGGAATTCTGTCAGTTACGCCTACCTGTACATTCGCACTTCTGGTGGTAAGCATTGTGAACGGAATTTGCTATTACGTGACCAGTGACTTTATCGTCGTGACATTAAGCGAACCTGGTGAGGATTCCATGAAAACGGACGTAACACATGTAAATATCATTTCAGTAAATTTGGTTTGGTTTGGTTTAGATGGTATTTAACGCCGCACTCAGCAATTATCTAGCTATATGGCGGCAGTCTGTAAATAATCGAGACTGGACCAGACAATCCAGTGATCAAACGGCATCAGCATCGATCGACACAAATGGGATACGATAACATGTGTCAACCAAGTCAGCGAGTCTGACCACCCGATCCCGTTAGTCGCCTCTAATGACAAGGATGGATTACTGAAGACCAATTCTAATCCCATCTTCAATTAATACTTACGTACATGCGAGTGCTGGGTTTTACAAGAAACAGTATCTCTGCGGCGGTCACCATGAATATCGTGAAGGTCATCACGTTTGACACATGTTTGAAATAAAGCTAAAATTACATTGCCTGCATCATTCTCTCCTTGAGAGACTTTTTATAATTTCCCTATACATTTATGATAAAATAATATTTGTTTTTAGTCTCGATGTGGCTGAAATATTGCCGTTGTAACTCAAAATCGTACTCATTCACTTATGACCTTTGTTTCAAAGTATTACTGTGGTATTAACTTGTGTAACTGGATAACTTGTAACCGAAACATGTCTCATTAACCTATTAAGACAATGGCCTACTCTCTTGTCGATCCAAATGTTCTCATGTAAAAGTGAAAATAGACACCACATACAACTCTGGTTACATAGAATTCCAATTGCTTGTTTCATAAGAAAATAGTAATTACAAAAGAATTTTAATTTTAAACTTAAATAACACCCTAATTCTACATTTTATATCGATCTTAACTAAAAAAATCACAGACTGTCCCTGATCGATGAGGTAGTAAAATGATTCTCAATGCATCTGGCTCGTTAGTTACACCTCTTACGTGTTGTTTGTGTATATTCAGTGTAATTCTGTAAGATGAGATTGATACAACATCAGTTCCGTACCAGACCGCCAAAGTATTTTAGCGGCAGAGCCTCTTTTTTGAGATTTCCACGATTTCCAGGTTTCCGTTTGTCAGAGGTCGATGTAAGACAGAGCACGCATTACGACGTGTTTTGCAAGGATTAGAAGGAGCGTAGTGTTGCAATATACAAGACCTTACACGTTTGAAATCATAGTGATTAATGTTTATGCGTCCAGTTAAATGAATTAACTGAAAGTTCTGGACTGGTATCCGCACACAGTGGCGCAGAAGCACGGAACCCAGTAAATAGGAAACGAGACTGTACTATGATACATGTTTTCACTTGTACATCAAGTCTAGAATTCCTCAGGTTCAGAATTTCTGGTCTCCCTGGGGCGCCTTTTCAATTCATATGGATTAGTTTGTTTTTCAAAATTATATATATCTTCAGAGACTAAGTAGTCTAACACATACGATGCTACAGACTTTGTGTCACAGTCATATCCTGTATGGGTGTAACCCAGTAACTAAACTCGAGACATAGGACATGAGGACTTGGATCATAGGGTTTGACACGAGGACTTGGATGATAGGGTTTGACGTGAGAACTTGGATCATAGAATTTCACACGAGGACTTGGATCATAGGGTTTGACACGAGGACTCGGATGATAGGGTTTGACACGAGGACTTGGATGATAGAGTTTTACGCAAGGACTCGGATCATAGGGTTTGGCTTGAGGACTTGGATCATAGAATTTCACACGAGGACTCTTTTTGAATGAATGAAACCATGAATTATATTGAAAACAGACTATTTGTGTACATTAAGGGGACGATAAAGGAGATATTATATAGTGACTCAATAACAGTCAGATGAATGAGTCTCCAATTACAGAACATTTCTCATGGAATAACTGTAATTGAGTCCTAAACACTTACAAATGTTGGACTTGGATCATAGGGTTTGACGTGAGGACTTGGGTCATAGAATTTCAAACGAGGACTTGGATGATGGGGTTTGACACGAGGACTTGGATCATAGGGTTTGACACGAGGACTTGGATGATAGGGTTTGACGCGAGGACTCGGATCATAGGAATTGACGTGAGGACTTGGATGATAGAATTTGACACGATGACTTGGATCATAGCTTCTGATTTTTTCGTTGAATATGAAGTTGCGCGTTAATGCCGGACAGCCTTCATCATGCAGAAGGCCAGATTACAGCTGACAGACGCGATGATTTGGATCATAGGGTTTGGCGTGAGGACTTGGATCATAGAATTTGACGCGAGGACTTGGATGATAGGGTTTGACACGAGGACTTGGATCATAGGGTTTGACGTTAGGATTTGGATCACAGAATTTGACACGAGGACTCGGATGATAGGGTTTGACGCGAGGACTCGGATCATAGGAATTGACGTGAGGACTTGGATGATAGAATTTGACACGATGACTTGGATCATAGTGTTTGACACGAGGACTCGGATGATAGGGTTTGACACGAGGACTTGGATCATAGGGTTTGGCGTGAGGACTTGGATCATAGAATTTCACACGAGGACTCGGATCATAGGGTTTGACACGAGGACTCGGATCATAGGGTTTGACACTAAATTTGAGTCCTAAACACTTACAAATGTTGGACTTGGATCATAGGGTTTGACGTGAGGACTTGGGTCATAGAATTTCAAACGAGGACTTGGATGATAGGGTTTGACACGAGGACTTGGATCATAGGGTTTGACACGAGGACTTGGATGATAGGGTTTGACGTGAGGACTTGGATGATAGGGTTTGACACGAGGACTTGGATCATAGGGTTTGACACGAGGACTCGGATGATAGGGTTTGACACGAGGACTTGGATCATAGAATTTCACACGAGGACTTGGATCACAGAATTTGACACGAGGACTCGGATGATAGGGTTTGACGCGAGGACTTGGATCATAGAATTTCACACGAGGACTTGGATCATAGGGTTTGACGTGAGGACATGGGTCATAGAATTTCAAACGAGGACTTGGATGATAGGGTTTGACACGAGGACTTGGATCATAGGGTTTGACACGAGGACTTGGATGATAGGGTTTGACGTGAGAACTTGGATCATAGAATTTCACACGAGGACTTGGATCATAGGGTTTGACACGAGGACTCGGATGATAGGGTTTGACACGAGGACTTGGATGATAGAGTTTTACGCACGGACTCGGATCATAGGGTTTGGCTTGAGGACTTGGATCATAGAATTTCACACGAGGACTTGGATCATAGAATTTGACGTGAGGACTTGGATGATAGGGTTTGACGTGAGGACTTGGATCATAGAATTTCACACGAGGACTTGGATCATAGGGTTTGACGTGAGGACATGGGTCATAGAATTTCAAACGAGGACTTGGATGATAGGGTTTGACACGAGGACTTGGATCATAGGGTTTGACACGAGGACTTGGATGATAGGGTTTGACGTGAGAACTTGGATCATAGAATTTCACACGAGGACTTGGATCATAGGGTTTGACACGAGGACTCGGATGATAGGGTTTGACACGAGGACTTGGATGATAGAGTTTTACGCAAGGACTCGGATCATAGGGTTTGGCTTGAGGACTTGGATCATAGAATTTCACACGAGGACTCTTTTTGAATGAATGAAACCATGAATTATATTGAAAACAGACTATTTGTGTACATTAAGGGGACGATAAAGGAGATATTATATAGTGACTCAATAACAGTCAGATGAATGAGTCTCCAATTACAGAACATTTCTCATGGAATAACTGTAATTGAGTCCTAAACACTTACAAATGTTGGACTTGGATCATAGGGTTTGACGTGAGGACTTGGATCATAGAATTTCACACGAGGACTCGTATGATAGCGTTTCACACGAGGACTTGGATGATAGGGTTTGACACGAGGACTTGGAGCATAGGGTTTGACACTAAGTTTTGGAGCATAGAGTTTGACGTGAGGACTCGGATCATAGGGTTTGACACGAGGACTTGGATCATAGGATTTAACACGAGGACTTGGAGCACAGGATTTAACATGAGGACTGTTTTCACCTAGGGGCGTAATGAAAAGACACAGACCCTCACCCCGAGCTGCTTCTCTTTGACACTTGGTCTGCTCCCACAACGATTAATCTACCAAAACACCTAATGTCAGCAATATATACGCTGTTCAGTGGGGTTATGGATGTACATATAACTGTAGCATTCGGCCATATTGTCAAAAAGTACAACACGCTACTGTTACGGTATATTTACGGCCAGTCTCTCATATTAAACATATTTAACAGGTGAGGACACAGCGTTTTGAGAAAGGGTGTCGGGGGTGAACACTATTGAGAAAATGGTGTGAACATTTCATTTTCACCCGACTTTGATGATTCAAGAAAATTTCAGGACAAAAGGGATCCCCCTCCCTGGATCCGCCTGTCTGTGCGGTCTCTTGTGTTGGGCTTAGAGTGTGGGGACTCTGGGACGGCACCCGGCCAACCTTATTCGGCGCCATATATTGTTCTACAGCGCTCGATGCTCATTCTTGTTAGTTGTTGTTGTTGTTGTTGTTGTTGTTTTTAAATGAAGAAGAGTGAGTCGTTATGGGCACAGGTACTACAGGTATGTACGTCAGAAACTTCTCTGTATACAGAAATGTACGTTAAAGAAAATAAAAATGCAGCTACCCAAAGCTGGGGACGTGTCCATATTTCGTAACCCCAAAACGCATCCATATGTTGTGGTGGTATTCTGCACAGCGAAGTGTTTGTTACTGTGTATGCACCTTTCTCATATAACACAATCAAATACATCTGTTACAATAGTGTAATAGTCCCGATCAAGGAAACGGCACAATCCGGAATGGACTTCTCCTTTGGTACATTTCTGTATTCTGATTTTTGCTAAAGTAGGTTACTGTGCACATGTCGAGCGCAGATAAGGGCTCTATTATACGTTGTTCACTTGTCACGATGGGCCCATGGGTTGAAGTACACCCGATGTTTGATTATGTTCCCGGAGCCAGAAGGGGAACATAAACAAGCATCGAGGGTACATCAACCCACTAGCCCCGAGGGACCAGTGAACAACGTATTAATCTTACCGAACACCTTAATGTTAATTTTGAACTGTTTGAAGCTTGAGTATTTGATCGTACACTTCAGCCAACCTGTGTGAATCAAACGATTCGATGCTTGCATCTTGCTGTTTTTCCCACAGGTATTGTCTTAGTAAAGTCACCGCGATGTAATTCCCCTTGCTAATATTCACAGGGACTATATTTGAACGTTTTGTCAAAATTTATTTATTGGAATGTGAGTCAAGACGTTTCCTAGCCATCGCTAGATTTTGCAGACGACACAAGAAGAACAGATTTAGAGTTTTCTCTCTTCTATCGATTTGCATTCGCAAAACATTCGGAAATTTCCGTGCATCATGCCTGATTCAATGCTATTCAAGATAAAGATGTACCACCACGAAGTACCGAATGAGTTGCCACTGGCAGCGGGGTATATTGCAATGTAGCCCGCCTGTAAGAGGGTTACATTGAAAATAATTGATTAGCCAATCAGAAAACGACACTTGTGTGTGAGGTAAGATAACAGTTTCGGTATGTTCGTTATCGTGTCGGGTTCTGTACTGACAAAAAACTACAGGGGATGCTACTTAAAATTTAGGTTTAACTTGTGGTTTGAGTAATAATGACTAATATTTCACTAAAATGTGTTTAAGTTTATACGTGATCAATCACATATGGTATCAACAAGATGATATAAATGGAGCGATCACAGCAATGGTTATAATTATATCTCCAGAGCGGTGGACAAGTTTTGCAGTTAAAGCGTTCGCCCGTAACGCCGATGAGGTTGGGAGTTGAGTGGGAGCCCTGCCCTTACTTCCCTGAAGACTTTCTTTATGTCCTCCGCCTTGATATTAGTAGACTTCTGTCATAATTGACATAAACATGTATTTGTCTTTGGGACTGATTTTGTGCCCTCCCAACCGTCTTAAATTCGTGTATGCAAATAAGAACTGTACAGATCGAAAAGCTGAGCTATTTACGAGACTTCTTATCGGTTGAGACAGCTTTGTGTACTTAGGATATCTATCACTCGTTAACTTATAGGCCTGACATTTTTCTAACCCAAGTTGTGTCACGACTGATCCTGACTGTTTCTGCCGAGCCGTCTAGATAATCATCTCAGTAATTTATAGACGGGTGTAGACTGGCACTGTCCCCTGTAAGAAATGTACACGGAGGGACTGAAGCCTCAGTGTACGTGTCCCAGTCATTTGATAAACATTCTAAAGTCGCACGTGCTGCACGGTAGACACATGAGACCGCACATTTCATATAGGGGTGATCGGGGAGTATTGAATTTTAAATACTTGCAACTGTTGACAAATAAGAACTTGATTTGTGTTTTAGTTTAACAAAAGTGCTCCGTTAGGTCTTTCTAGGCTACAAGATTTCTTTTGGCATCTCTGCAGCAGGGGTGGCCTTGTGGTTAAAGCGTTCACTCGTGACGTCAAAGACCCTGGTTTGATTCCTCACATGGGTTCTATGGATGAAGCCCATTTCTGGTGTCCCCCGCCGTGATATTGTTGGAACATTGCTAAAAGCGGCGTAAAACTAAACTCATTCACTCTCAACCAAAATTTACATATTTTTTAAGGTATTGCGCAGTCACGTAACAAATACCAAACATACGTTTTTACCTAATGCAATATCAAAATATTTAAAACAATGGTTTCAGATAGTACTGACTAAATATGTTTGAAATAACCTATTCTACCGTATAATACGACAGTAGCAGCAATATCAACATCAACTCTGGTCTAGTACATTGCGTCATGACGACGAGCACCAGAAGCATTGAAGGATACTTGAACAAGCTGAAATAACGCCTCTGGTCCAGTATGTTAAACAACGTCAGTGCAAGGGAAATACTAGCCGTGGTTATCTGCCCAAACTGATTCCATTTGGCAATTATTCGACTGGACTACTAACTACTGAAAATCAGAGTCGACACAGATTGACTCCGCACGCATGGTACAGCAGCACTCCTGCCATGAGACGGCGGCCTGTACAAAAACCAGACAATCAAGTGATTGATGGAGCAGACAATCGAGGATCACTTCGTAGTCACAACGATGAGAATATTTCAAATGACAGTTCCGCCATCACATGTCTTATTGTGCTGATGTGGTATCTGTCAAGTTCACCAGAATGACAGCGTCGCCTTTACAGACTAGTAATTCTAGAAATGATATCACTAACAACGACCTTGAGATGAGCTACTGACATGCAGTAATACTATATTAGAGTGCTCAATGAGAAACAATATTACTTTGATGCAGTATTCTGACTCCCAGGCAAATGGTTGTATTCTTTTGATAAAAAGTGACAGGCAGGGTATCAACAATAGCGATCCAGCTTTTATTCATGTATTAGGCGAAACCAGGGATCAAACCACAGTTCTTCCTTTCTCTCTACAGACACCCGACCAATACAATACAGCTGCGATACTGGTTGAGTGAGTCAGTGGGTGGGCACGTGGGTGAGTGAGTGAGTGAGTGGATGTGGGAGTGAGTGAGTGGATGTGGAAGTGAGTGAGTGGGTGAGAGAGTGGTGGGTGGGTGAAGGGGTGAGTGAGTGAGTGGGTGAGTGAGTGAGTGGGTGAGTGAGTGGATGTTAGAGTGAGTGAGTGGATGAGAGGGTAAGTGAGTGGGTGGATGAGAGGGTGACTGAGAGGATGAGAGGGTGAGTGAGTGAGTGGATGAGTGAGTCAGTGAGTGGGTGATGAGTGAGTGAGTGAGTGAATGAGTGAGTAAATGGGTGAGTGAGTGAGTGAGTGAGTGAATGTGTGGGTGATTGGGTGAGGAAGTGAGTGAGTGAGTGAGTGAGTGGATGAGTGAGTTAGTGACTGAGTGGATATGTGGGTGAGTGAGTGAGTGAGTGGGTGAGGGAGTGAGTGGATGAGTGAGTGAGTGAGTGAGTGAGTGAGGGAGTGAGTGAGTAACTGAGTGTTTGGGTGGGTGAGTGGATGAGTGAGTGAGTGAGTGAGTGGATGAGGGTGTGAGTTAGCGAGTGGATGAGAGAGTTAGTAAGTGAGTGAGTAAATGAGTGAGGGAGTGAGTGAGTGAGTGGGTGAGGGAGTGACTGAGTGGATGTGTGGGTGAGTGAGTGGGTGGGGAGTGAGTGGATGAGTGAGTGAGTAGATTAGGAAGTGAGTGGATGAGGGATTGAGCTAGGGATTGAGTGAGTGACTGTGAGTGGGTGAGTGGATGAAGGAGGGAGTGAGAGGGTGAGTGAGTGACTAGGTGAGTGGATGAGTGAGTGAGTCAGTGTGTGGATGAGGGATTGAGTTAGGGATTGAGTGAGTGACTGTGAGTGAGTGAGTTGATGAGGGAGTGAGCGAGAGGGTGAGTGAGTGATTAGGTGAGTGGATGAGGGAGTGAGTGAGTGGTTGAGTGAGTGAGTTGGTGGGTGAATGAGTGAGTGAGTGGGTGGATGAGGAAGTGAGTGGGCGAGTGGATGAGGCAGTGAGTAAGTGAGTAGATGAGTGAGTGGATGAGTGGGTGAACGAGTGGATGAGAGAGTGAGTAGATGAGTGAGTGAGTGAGTGGATGAGTGAGTGAATGAGTGAATGAGTGGGTGAATGGATGGAGGAGTGAGTTAGTGGAGTTAGTGAATGAGTGGGTGAGTGAATGGGTGAGTGGGTGGACGAGGAAGTGAGTGGGTGAGTGGATGGGGGAGTGAGTGAGTAGATGAGTGGGTGAACGAGTGGATGAGAGAGTGAGTAGATGAGTGAGTGAGTGAGTGAGTGGATGATTGGGTGAGTGGATGAGTGAGTTAGCGGGCACAGGACGACCTAGTTTTTGTGAACATGAAACGTTTTCGACTGTAAAAGTGAATATGTGTTATCACGAGGTCAAACAAGTTTTATTCCATAAAGAAACATGTATACAAATCCATCAAGGAAATGCCTGACTCTTAACTATTTTGTAAATATGTCGAGCGATTATTTTCAGTCTGATCGTGGACAGGTTTCTCCACATGTGTGAATACAAGCAACACTTATGTGGCGACGGTCTCTAAATAATGGAGTCTGGACCAGATAATTCAGATCAACAGCATGAGCATAGATCTACGCAATCAAACAAGTCTGGCAATCAAACAAGTCTGGCACTCAAACAAGTCTGGCACTCAAACAAGTCTGGCAATCAAACAAGTCTGGCACTCAAACAAGTCTGGCAATCAAACAAGTCTGGCAATCAAACAAGTCTGGCAATCAAACAAGTAGCCTCAAAACCCCTCAACAACCGACTGGAATCTACCCTACGACCAGTCCTTTCTAGTGAGTCTTTGAACTGTACCTAGAAGTGATACATCTAGAAGTTTAATAGTAATGGCTGTCTCTTCGTCCTTAAAAGTAGCACACTGTTTCGGAGTATACTTACTCCTTCATCAGGGTTCCGTCTATATCATAACCTTGTAGATCGTTATAAATCTAGTGACGATAACAGGTGATCATGAAACAGGCAGGCACATCCTGTAACACCGGGCTACCCTTTAAAGCACCGAGGACATTGGATTAAACCAAACAGCAACGGTATTTACACTGTCATATTTCAGCGCCGGTTACGATACAAGGACGTCACAGCGGAGTAGCATGTCGTGCTTGTTGTCTAACGCCACGCTCTGCATGTTCCACCACGTAGTCCAGTGGTCAGAACTGCAGGCAACAATTCGTGACCAGTTAGACCAAAGCTTATAGTCTCTAAATATTTATCATATTGATAGTAACACACTAACCCATATAAACTGCAAAGAGCCCTGAGGAGACTAACCTGGTGAAGTCTAGATTTAAGGCTTTAGCATTGCACAGAGGGCTTGGCAGTAGGGAGATAATACGGTCGAGGGACTGTGAGGGAGACCAGTATGTGTTGTTGAGGACCAATTCCTACCACCACCCCTAACTCATCCCCTCCCACATCCTGTAGTAGAATTAGTGGGTAGTGGTTTTACGCTCCAATTGGAAATATCCCCGTTATATCGCGGCGGGGTCATCAGAAATAGGTTGCACAAGTTGTTGAAACTACAAAGGGTGGTGCCGCTGTAGGATAAAGTCCGGTCTGAGGAGACCGGAGTGAAATTTCCTTATAGAAACACAATCGATGTAATAATGACAGCAATGAACACTGCCAATAACTCAGCTGTTAGTTTCCTTTTAAACCGATTGTGTCCGATTTGGGTTACTTGAATCATCCAAGTAAATGTTATACGCTAAGGCATATCAGCACACACGGTCATATGATATGTTGCTATGGTAATATGTAATCATGACAACAATTCACGATGATACAATAATTATCTGGCAACATACTACCAGGTTCCTGTGAAAGTATGGTAACATGTTACCAAATATAGCAATATGAAACTGACATGTAACAAGGCTATGAAATTTGACATGTTGCAAAGATAATATGAAAGTCTGACAACTTGTAGCTATGATAATATGAAATTATAGCAACATGTTGCTGTGATATCAAGAAAGTATGACAATACGGTACTATGATAATATGAAAGTATGAAACGTTTATAATATGAAATTGTTGCAACACGTTGTGATGTCATGAAAGTATGACAACATCATTCTATGATGATATGAAATAATAACATGTTGCTATGGTAATTCTAAGTATGATAACATGTTGCTATAATGAAATGAAAGTATGACAAGAAGTAACAAGCTACTCACGGCCTTCCGCCAGAGACACCTCATAGCCACATTGCACAGTAACGTTCCACATGGTGAAATCCATTGCAACTCTTACGTACAAATGTCATGATGCATGACATGCTGCTGTTTCCGATGACAACTGATGTGTATTATGACAGTTTGTATATCACCATTGGCCTATCGTAGACATTTGACACGCGTATGCTTGTCTATTTCCCTGAATATTGACATGTACAGGTGCATCCGAGTCGTGGTGTCAGCGTCAGCTTCAGAAGTTGTGACCAGTGAGGTTATCTGTGGATTACGTGTACAGCCCCCGAGAGGCTAATATCACCCAATAATACAGCTATATCAGGCTACATGGACTGAGTCAGGGGTAGACGCCTGTGATAAGGAGGGACGTGGAGAATGTAAGTCATGCTTGCAGGAATGCAGCCTTGCTTTGGTGCTTGGAAAATTCCTTAATATCACATTCCATGAATAGATTGCACTCAACATGGGTACAACTTGTGAAGCCTATTTTTAGTGACCCCCGCCATGATAAAAGCTGCGTAAAGCCCAACTCACTCACTCACTCACTATAACTTGAAGAACCGAAATCTGCCTTTTATTCAACACGGTGTGTATTGTTTTCGAAAACAGTGAACGTGACATCGTTACAACGGTCTAATTCTGTGAATCACAATGTCTTGACAAATCAAACCAGTGGCTGATGGTTTGAACATTTCCCCGCGCTGTAGGGTGGGCTTATACACAGAGAGCCAGCCCGCACTGTTGGGTGGGCCTATACACGATCAACCAGGCCGGAAGCCATATAAACATTAGAGATGAGGATGATTTGTTGGTTGTTTGTTGGATTTGTTGTTTAACGCCTCACTAGATGGCAGCGGCCTGTCTATAAACCAGTTCGGACCAGATAATCCAGTGATCAACAGCATGAGCATCTGTCTACATAACTGAGATACGATGATCTACGTGATCCAAATTTACGAATCTAACCACCCAATGCCGTTAGTCGCCTCAGACGAGAGGCATGGGTTACTGAAGATCATTTCCAAAGCCGGATCTTCACGGGCATATTAAAGACTATTAAGCTAACGGATACTTATCTCACTTACGATACCCTGATATTCCGATTCCACGTAATTTAATGAAACTAATTTTATATAAAACCCTATGTCAGGATAATCAGATGACTATTTCATTAGTATCACAACGCGTAAAATAAAATGAAATTAATCACGCTCTGTTCGACACGTACATTAACCATTCTTGGTCAAACAGTCGTGAACGTTTACGTGAAGGAGACACTATCCTTTATTAATGATCTGCACCAGGCGACTGGGTCAGGACATATTCTTAGTTTAAAGACCTTTCTTTATGCTTATCTACCAATCAGGCGAACATGCGATTACTCTATTTGAGGAATAATTGAGAAACAAGAAACAATTACATTTTGTAAAGTGGTTAGGGGTTTTGGGGCATGTGAACGATTAATGTGTAGATAAAATGTGATTTAAGGTTAAAAGGTTACTGACAGAGCCACATTTAGCCACGCGGGAACCTTAAAATAGACTTTCGGCTATAGATATAGCATAATAAAATGTCAGTGGACTTATGTTGTAGCTGACGGTGTATGTAAGTAAATATACTCAATATGTTTACCGTATCAGGTGGTAGAGCTACCATAAGTAGTTGCTTGGAACGTGGTGTCACATTCTCCTTGAGTACTACCACTGTCAAGTAGTTAGCTTCATGTAGGTATATTTCATGTAGATATTATCGCCCGTGAATGAAACTTGTTCACAGATTACTGTGTCAAAGCACAACTCTGCACAAACTTTAAAGGTCTCAAAAATGCAGTATATCTAATACTGAGAATTCAAGACCTTGACGTCAAATCAGATTTCGTACATGTGTGAAAGTGAAGGCATTAATGGCAGTATTTTTTAATGGCACTAATTTTCCCAGCCGAAGTTGGGCTACCGAGGTGACGTTTAGTAAGGATAGCTGGTAAGACGCTTGGTAAGTTCAACTGGGTAGACGTTGAACCGGGCAGCTGGGTGGATACTTGTTAAGAGCAGCTGCGTAGACGGTAGGCAACGGGAATTGAGTAGACTTTGGTTAGGGCAACTGGGTAGAAGTTCGAAGCTAGGCAGGAGTTTGGTTAGGGCAGCTGTGTAGACATTTGGTAAGGACAGCTGGGTAGACGTTGGTTAGGGCAGCTGGGTGGAAGTTTGGAAAGTTCAACTGGGTAGACATTTGGTAAGTTCGACTGGGTAGACGTTTAGCAAGCGCACTTGGGTAGACAGTCAGTAAGAGGAGCTGGGTAGAGTAAGGTATGTTTTCCAGATCACTATTTAATGCCCATGGAATTCCACCTGATATCAAGTTAGTATGAAAGACTTCCATTACAACGCATTCAGCCCAATCCCGACATTGTCCCTGACCTTTAGCTGTCTGGTGCCCTCAGTTCGCCACTCTGGAGGGTCACCCGGGTTATCGTCAATACGTGATGTTAGGGGTATCGTAACAACAATTAAATAGACATGGGGCTTCCGTATCATGACCACATTCTATAACGAAGCACCAGAATACAAATGGAACGACTCAGAACGACACCAGGTGTTTGCCAAACACTTTAATCAGACCTAACGGTATGTCGAGGTAAAGGAGAGAAAGAAGGCGTTTGTAGGCATATAACATCAGTCTTAGCCCGTAATATGACAACCAACTAGTTATTAAAGATGATAGTAACGTGATACTACTGAAACACATTTCTAAGACACCAGCGGATTCATCCGTGGCAGTTTACAGTTTATGGTCAAATGTCAACTTGCAACAGCAATTTAAAGGTGGTGTACGAAAGTGTGAAGGTACAGAGAAGCCGACATGGATGTATGAACTGAAACCTGGAAGAGAGCTATAGGATGTTTTATTCCGACCAGGGTGAGACGTGTGTTTTTCTGCCCCAGGGTGAGACGTGTGTTTGTCTGCCCCGTTTTAAGGCTACCCCAGGGTACCCGTTTGACACTCAGATTCGCTGTGTTGTTCTCCACTCTGTCTGTCTGTCTGTCCTCCCACAGTCAGATGCTGCACCATGGTTAACAGATCAGTGCCTACTGAAATTTAATTTCAATCCAGTCAACGGTTATCGGTTTGGTTTATCACTTAAGACACCCATACACCCATCGAAAACACGCACATAATATTTACATGGCCACGTACAACAGGCTAACAAAACTCCACAAATGAGTGAGTGAGTGTAGTTTTACGCCGGATTGAGCAATATTCAAAAAACAAAAACAATAAAAGAAGACCAAAAAAAAAAAAAAGAAAAGAAAAAAAAAAAAAAAGAAAAGTAAAAAAAAAAAAAAAAAAAAACTACTGCGGGCTGCGGGGGACACCAGAGGTTCTTGTGAGAGCTTCCCACTACATCCGCCTCGTGATATCGTATGCAATGCACGACTAGCACAAGGTGGATCCGAATAATTTAGTTTTTATGACTGTGACATTTCTATGTTTTATTTGCCTTAGTTCAAGCGACATGCGGATACTTTAATTACATGGCAGAGCATGTACGTGCATCTGTTGCCGGTGTGCTGTTTAATTACACTGGCTGCTGCTGTCGTTGACATCTACAATGATGTACAGTGATTCTTTCACCAACATTTGACGCCAACATATCACCTGACTATTCTGCACCACACCGCACTTCGCTCTATGGGCCTTTGTATAGAGGTGCAATTATCTTGAAGGCGACGTAATGCGCCTTCCCCCTGCCAACAACCACGCGTTATTCGGTGGGTGGTTCACAACTCGTTCATTCGGGATGTCTCGAAGTGTTAAGTAACACTAGTCCACCTCATATTTCACTGCCGCGGCTGTGAAAGGCCGTTCTACAAGCCGACATTGTTGTACGCTCCTGATTCATACGCCCTGTTGTGACGTAGCACAACGATGACGTCACACGTGTCACTCGACACCGTCCTCGTGCTCTGTTGAGAAAGGTCGACGGTTGACGGGTGGGGCGTTGTGTTGAGCACACACTGCAGATACGTAATGGTGTGGCGGTTATTCTGTACAAACACATGTCAAAGAAGGTATGTTTGCGTACCAACATACTCATGACATCCTGAGAAATAGTTTAGACAGAATAAGCCAAGGTTCGTGTTTTGACATATTTCCACCTCCAAGTGGTTGGTCATATTTCATAATCTGAGTATCACTTGTGTATCGTCGAGACGGGGTGGGGTGGGAGGGGTGGAGGGGGAAGAGGGGTCTATGAGAGTGTTTCAGAGGATCGCGTGTTGTCTGTTTTGAGATACCCTTTAGGCCTACATTGTATAATATCCTCTAACACTTCCAATGTGTGCTTAAGTAGTCGTAGAGATTTACGACTTGATATCTAACCGCTCAAATCTACGCAAAGACTACTGTTCACTAAACTTATTCATTTACTTGCCCCGATAATTTTCTATTTTGAATTCAAATCAGTGTTAGCTACACATCATAAAATGTGATGCCAGCAAGATGAATCTGTAACGAGTGAACGAGTCACAATAACGCTTTTTTAAACTTTCAAGATTTGGATTTAGAATCTTTGTCACATCTACATTCATTCGTAACAAACTGCAGTCTCAGATTCAGATTTACCAATACACCGTCCGGGAAATATTTGTAAAGCAAGACTGTTGCCGGTCACTGACAGACGTACGTCCCACGTTCTTCCCTCCGTGTGTGTTGCAGTATATAGGTATCTTACACCGCCACTCCATATTAACATGCGTCTGTAGACGCTGTTAAGGAGGGAGAGTCACTCAAGTCATAAAGAGGTGTTTGCGGTGGACGACACCCCTACTGAAAGGGCTATTTAGGCTAGTGGGTTGTTCAACACATGTCTTTTCCTTCCGTCAAATGCCTGGCATGTTAAGGAGGGTGCGACCCTGTATACCTTCCCTTGAACCAGGTATGACTAGTTTTTTAAGTTGTATGCGCGAATGTTTATCCGCTCACCCACTGTATGATTAGCGCCGGCGAAAACAACCTGCCCAGCTCATTGAGTTTGCAGCCATCTGTCGCCGGCGGCTGTAACGTTGATTTTCATTTCAGACAGTGTCATCCTAGATCATCGTATAGCGGCATGCAATTACAGCCGGAACGCTTTTCCATAACCATGAGGGTTGCTCACAGACGTATTCACCACTGTATGAGTCTTACTAAATCTGATATACAAAATCAAACAGTTATGTGAAAAGGTGAGCTTAACCTGCAACACTGATGGGACGTTTACAAACACACGCAAAGCCAATGAAATGTTTCATCTGAAACAAACCCTCCGACATATGGTAAATGTTAATATAAGGAATTGCTTCCGAGTAATAGGTTTTCACAAATGCGTCCACTTTGCTATATAAAATTTGGAAAACTTTAATAAGGCCTAATGACCGACGATGTTTAGATGTGGTACACAGTATGACTTTCCCGATCCACAGAATATCGTAAACGCTGATGCATATGAACAACAAAACTCACTCTGTGATCAATATTCGTCAACGCCAGGAGCAACATCATTCCCCGTAAACTGAATCCACCGTTGGCAAAAGCAGAACAATCTTCACGAATGGAGCGAGCAGAGGGTGTCGCGAAAAGAGCAAGTATTCCCGAACGTCAGCACCCTCTAGCTACCGTTAGTACACTCTGCCTACCTTAAGTACACTCTGCTTACCTTAAGCACCCACTACCTACCTTAAGCACCCTCTATCTACCGTTGACCCGTGAAGGTCCCGGGGTAGAATAGGCCTTCAGCAACCCATGCTTGCCATAAAAGGTGACTATGCTTGTCGTAAGAGGCGACTAACGGGATCGAGTGGTCAGACTAGCTGACTTGGTTGACACATGTCATCGGTTCCCCATTGCGCAGATCGATGCTCATGTTGTTGATCACTGGATTGTCTGGTCCAGACTTGATTATTTACAGACCGTCGCCATATAGCTGGAATATTGCTAAGTGCGACGTAAAACTAAACTCACTCACTCACTCACTCTATCTACCGTTAGCACCCATCGGAACAGCATACCCACTTCCCCACTACCCTCAACCCGTGTCACCCGTTTTATATGTCATAATCAGTAAAATCTTAAAACAGGGTCATTTGGGTATATTTTTGGAAGTGTTTTAAAACCAACATATAAAGTCAGGTCACATATTATGGCAGGCCGTGGTCACCTACAAATGTAACTGACAACCACCACCCTCTGTATAGTCGAAGCTCACCGCCTTGGTATTATCGAATACAAACCGGCTCTATGAGACATTAGAGACTGCTCGTTTTTGTCCACTTTCTTGTTGTGAACAAGTGTTTCTACACTGTACACGTTTTCCACATTTTTAATGTGCACGATGTAAACGATTATCGATTTCGAAAAGGTTTGGACTATGGTAACTAGTCAGACTCAAGCATTTGCAATGACATGGAGCAGTACAACGAAACATGTATTTGGGTAACTGACTCCGTTTTCCTTGTTTCAAACTGAGAACAGTACATTATGAACATACACACATGCGTATCGTCTGAAAATATATTTATGATACGATATAAAATGTGATAATTTCATTAACAAGTTGCGTACTGAGAGTCTGTTCCTCTGCTCTTGCCGCGCATACCTCAGCTAACGTGGCCACACTTCTTTTTGTCGTGGCACGATTTACCACAAACAATGCAGTACGAGAATATTAATGCAGTTGGTACAAGATGACATGCACCCAAGTCCGTGAGACCGCACAGTAGCGTCGGGTGTCAGTTCTAACCTGTAACCTGTGGAGACCTGCGTCAAAACATGGCATGTAAGTCTCTCAAGGCGCTACTCCCGATGGTTCCCGGTTGCCTTTGCAAACGTCAACATGCGATACCATATTTCCAGTGAGAAGCGTATGTTCAGGAACCAGTTTTGGTTGGAGCGGTAGGCCAGCTGGCTAAAGCGCCTGGCTAGTAATCCAGCGAGGCTGAGGTGTCGGGATCGAGCCCACCTGTGACCGCGTATACAAACCTTGGAGTTAACTCTGTGTGCAGACTCTTTCTGTGCTGTCACAACCCCTGGTGTACAGTACACAACCCCTAGTGTACAGTACATAACCCTGTGCACTTAAAAGAACCCACGAATCCGTTTTTATATGACCAGATGGTATAGCAGCGTGCAGTAAACTTGGCCAAAGTACTGTGACTATGTGTCCCAGTCCACCCAGCTGTGAACTGGGTACCTCGTTAGGAGGAGAGAGCAACAATAAACTCGGTGCGCCTAGTAGCAGCATGAGTTGTATACTCCCCAGGGAGTTGAGATTGGTAATACGATGTGACGCTGAGACTGACATCCAGTGATCGAGGGAAACAAATTCCAGCGCCTTGAGCAAGCAATAGTTGCATTGATATGTGCGGTATATAAATATCCAATAATGGTTCTGGTTTCAAAATGCGCGACCGCCAAATTTGACTTTACTAGACCGGACTAAGTGATGGTGACCGGAAGTAGGCCTACTGGGTTCTTGCAAAGTGACGTGGCCTACTTAGGGGCGGTTTCGGTCTTCAGGAAAGCATGCTTGTGGAAAGAGTATCCCAATGTTGTATATCGATGTTGATGCAGTAAATCACTGGTATTATTTGGTCTAGACTCGATAATTTACAGACCGCAACCATATAGGTCTAACATTGTTGAGTGTGGCGTTAAACAGTAAACCATCCAAACAAACATTCTAACATGGAGATCTGTCTTGGGAGGCAAGCATGGGTTGCTGAGAACCATTTCTCAACCGCAACTTCATTGAGGATTCAAGCATGAGTTGCTGAAGACGCTCACCCGGATCCACAGAGAAGGAGAAAAGCAAGAGAATGCTGCTCAACACCACAGAAGACCGACAAACCTTTGCGTATGCTCGAAGGTGTGTAACAAATATTTTCATTTAAGACCCGTGAAGGTCCCGGAGTAGAATAGGCCTTCAGCAACCCATGCTTGCCATAAAAGGTGACTATGCTTGTCGTAAGAGGCGACTAACGGGATCGGGTGGTCAGGATCGTTGACTTGGTTGACACATGTCAAAAAACTAAACTCACTCGCTCACACAATTTTCATTTAACATTAAAACTAGTATTTGAACAAGTTATTGTTTAAAATACATTAGATAATTTCCTAGCAAACAGCACACGTGGCATAACACGACGATCAATGAACTTTCTTCTGTTATGCCACTGCTTATGAATAACCTTAAGCTACCTGTGACGTTGACATGTCTATTAATGCCAACCTGATTTATGAACTATTACCTGGGGTTCTACAGATGAAACACAGGGCTGTAGGGATATCATGGAAAAAGAGGTATGATGTAATACATGAGACTTGTTTATAGTTTGTTTGCATGAATAGACATGCTTGTCGGTTTGGAAACGGTCACTGCACCCAGAACTTCCTGGTGTAGCATATTTCCTCCAGCCTCGTGGTTATTTTTGTTACCTTCTGTCTGCTATTTCACTGCCATGAAACCATTTATCTCATTAATTTCTACCATTTTTTTCTGAAGTTAAATTAAAAATAGAATTCACTTTTAGATTATCTGCTATAGCTGCATATGCTATGTTGCTATTTTCAAGGATCAACACACGTGGATTTTGTCCATACTTTTAGATCGTCCATGCAGCTATACAGCTAAATGCTGTGCATTTGCCTAACGGTGTCCTTTGTTTTTATTTTTGTTGTTGATGATGGTGATGATGATGTAAATGTTATAAATACATACTAATTATTTCACATATGCAATCCGACCACTTGATCCCCACTACAACCAACCATATCACACAGCTCGATCACTTGATCCCCAGTATAATCAACCATATCACACAGCAGCACCACCTGATCTCCACTACAACCAACCATATCACACAGATCGATCACTTGATCCCCAATATAATCAGACATATTTCCAAATCCGACTACCTGATCCCAAATATTATCAGTCATATCATACAGTACAACCAACCAATCCCCACAGTGATCAACCAAATCACACAACCCAACCATCCCATTCTCATTGTGCTCTTACGACAAGAAGACTTTACTTAGTGAGCATGCAGCCTCGACACTCCACCAGGGGAGATTCCTAGCGATGCACTGCTTAAGCCTAGCCAAGGGTCAGATAACTGGGGCATCTTGCGGTGTGAATATTGACAAATGAGTATCTCGAATTAGACCCTCGAAGTCGTATGTTGCTTAGGCCTTGTGAGAAATGAGTCTATTTGCTGGTGCTCGTCTGACCCCGGGGCAGAGCAGGTATGTATACAAGTAAGTAAATATTGATATCTATTACCCATCACTGACGGGGATGTTATCTCAAAGGACACAACGTCGAACAACTCAGCTACAGCTGAAGGGGACATGAGGGTTTTTAAACTATATTTTCTTTGGATATAAGCTGCAGAACCTTTACACTTATAGGTATGTATATGTAAGTTCAAATATCGCTTTCAGTTCCAACAAAATTATGTCACTATTTTACTGATTTGGACAAAAGTAAAAAATCATAGGGTGTGGTCTTTTCGGGGAGTTTCTGCGACCCTTTTATCTATTAATCTTTCCTCAGTATATATTCTATGACCAATGGAATCTGTTCCGGCAGTGAGATAGTTAAGACGGGTACGTTATTCCCTGACTTTGACGCTTCATGTTTAGTTGGTCATACTCGTCACACATTCGGCGTCCTCACAGGAGACCCGTGAAGGTCCCGGGGTAGAATAGGCCTTCAGCAACCCATGCTTGCCATAGAAGGCGACTATGCTTGTCGTAAGAGGCGACTAACGGGATCGGGTGGTCAGGCTCGCTGACTTAGGTGGCACATGTCATCGGTTCCCAGTTGCTCAGATCGATGTTCATACTGCTGATCAGTGGATTGTCTGGTCCAGATTCGATTATTTACAGACCGCCGCCATATAGCTGGAATATTGTTGAGTGCTGGAATATTGTTGAGTGCAGTATAAGACTACACTCACTCACTCACTCACTCACTCACTCACTCCTCACAGGAACAGAAAGCCATGTATAATTGGTATTTCCAAAGAGCTGTGAACAATACTTTAGTGGGCCATGTAACGGAAATAAAGGGTGAAGTATATGACAGCCTACAGGCGAGAAAGAGGTAAATTAACTGATCATGTGAAGAGATAAAGGGTGAAGCATCTGATTATAAAAGACGAATAAGAGGTGAAGTAGCTGACCTTGAAAGGAAGATAAAGAGATAAAGTATTTGGCCGTCTAAAGAAGATAAAGGGGTGAAATATTTCTGCCGTCTAGAGAAGATAAAGGGGTGAAATATTTCTGCCGTCTAAAGAAGATAAAGGGGTGAAATATTTCTGCCGTCTAAAGAAGATGCAGGGGTGAAATGGCTGACCTTGTAAGAAGATAAAGAGATAAAGTATTTGGCGTCTAAAGATGAGCTGAAGTATTTGGCCGAGTAAAGGAAGCAGGTCTAAGAAGATAAAGTTGAGTCAGTTTTACGCTGCTTTTTGCAATATTCCAACATTATTACGTCTGGGGACTACAAAAATGGGCTTCACACATTGTACCCATGTGGGGAATCGAACTCGGTTCTTCGGTGTGACTAATAGGAAGATATAAGATGAGGAATGTGTGAATAGGGTGAATTACGTTTCCAAAACCACAAGAAATCGTCAGTGGAAACAGTCGATGGTAGGATGGGTTTAAAACTAAAGTTTACGTCGCTGGTTACCTCTGTCTGTGTGGGAGCTGTTGCTTCATGCGATCACATGAATAATATTGTCTACAACAAACATTTCAAAAGCGCCCATACTTCGGTGTAAGTGCATTAAAAATGGCAGTGTCACCCGAGGCAGACAAACATAAAGTGACTGACCCAAACGAAAACTTAAATTCCTCGTCACATGACCGGAAAACATGGAATTACAGCATTCGCGGGGGGTCTTTGTGCTCCCGGGGGCATTGGCGCTGTCTCATCTCGCAGAACGCGCATTTATCAACAAGGCACGCACATCTGCCTTTATGACTTCCTGGATATAGTGCCGCGGAGTGATACAAGAGAAGCGCTGTTCTACCTGTTTCCGGGTGTGATTTCGGAACGCTAATCCCATTTAATCTCGTCTTCCAGGAACGACTGTTCGAGCATGAATGAGGCAATATCGTCCCACTGATGTTTTCCGAATGAATGGAGACACACCACAGTCGAATCAGCAGTTTTTGAAAGGACACGCTTCTCAATGCTGTATTTAGTTTTCATGAGTTAAGCTGCGGTTTACTTGATAGTAGAACGGTGTTGTGATATGTTTTATTAATATTATTAGACTCTGTCTTTGGTCGGTTTGAGTTGCGTAAATTACAAATGTCCGATACACGATCACATGGACATGGGTTCGAATCCCGCATGTAGATCCCGTCTGTGAAGATCCAGGTCAGAATTGGTCTTCAGTAGCCCATGCTTGTCGTAAGAGGGGAATAAAGGGATCGGGTGGTCAGGCTCGCTGTGGACGAGGTGGGCGAGTGATCCAGCGAATTGAAGGTGCCGGAATCGAGCCCACCTGTGACCAGGTGTAAAAACCTTGGAGTCAACTTTGTGTGCACACCCGTACATGTCACAACGACTGGTGTACAGTACACAAAAGACTCAAAAGAACTCACGAATCCGTTGGTAAATGGCCAGATGGTGGCCACATGAATACGTGCAAACACCTAGTTGCGGGTACAGGAACGTGCAGTATACTTGACTGCGTGTCCTAATCCATCCAGCTGTGAACGGGTATCTCGTGAGGATGGGAGCGCCACATGAACTCGGTGGCTGCACTAGCTGCATTGCTTGACACGTCATCGTATCTCAGCCGCGTAGATCGAAGCTCATGCTACTGACGAATGGATTGTCTGGTCCAGACTCAACGGCTGACAGACAACCGGAATATTTATGAGTGCGGAGCAAAACTAAACTCAACCATTCATGTGTCATGAGCACATGCCACTCAACGATATTACTAATGTTACATGCAATTCACAATTATGATGTCAACTAATTTGCTAATTAGACAGTGCTGAGCGGTTAATCTCAGCATGTTGATATACGTCTATTGAACAAACTGAGTCACATCCCGCTTGTTTCTCTAAGCTACACGTGGATATTGGGTGTAAACAAATAACAGACAACGGACATCAATTTGAACAGTTTGTTGTCATTTCTGTCACCCACAACAAACCCGTAGACATGTCTCTCTGTTCGTAATAAAGGTTACTGCGCATGCGCATCTATAACCGGATATGGTAAAACGTGTACAATATGTTTAGTTTCTACCGGAAATAGTTGACACCATGGACATGTTCGGGGTTGTACCATTGAGGAATCTCGGAGTCAAAGGCACAGATGGTAGTAGAACCAGCAAGGCATGCCATCATGTCCTTTACGACATGCTGTTAGTGCCAAGAAAGGGCATCCACTGACAGGTGTTGTACAGTCTCTGTAAATTACAGTCGACATTTCATATTAATATTTTCTGTAAGAATCACATTTGGGGGATGACGAGGGTGAAGTGTCTGGTCCTGAGTGTGACTACCATAAACAGGTAATTAGCAGTTTTGAAAGAGGGTGTTTTTGTGCAGCAGTGAAGGTAGTCTCGGAGAACATAATTATTACATAAATGATAGAAATCCCTTCACTGCGAGCTATTAAACTGGAATAGAACAATATTGCCGTGCCTTTGCACGTATCTGTGACGCGTACCAGCGGTGCGGCAAGATAGGTGTAAACACGCGGTGTCTAAACATATACCTGCGATATTCTACAAGCGAATCCAATATTACCATCTAGAACTTCTGACCATGAAAACACTTATGCAGCAGTATCAGTTTCAACGTGTTTCCAACAGAGCCACGTGTTTACAGGTATATTATCAACCACATCAAGGCTGGAATCAGATAGCGATGACGTCATAAAAACTGCATCGCACAATGACGTCATCAGCCTACAGAGAATGCATCAAACTAGATGCTTAAATAATGGCGACTGATTATCTTTCCATGGACGTTAATGTTTTCATTCCCAAAAGAAGATAAACCTGTAGAATATACATGTGACTGTTTTCTAATGAAGAGTAAAAACCCCTACAGTTGTATAATATAGCTGTCACTGTTTCCCACCCATTGAGAACTGACGCGGCCAACAGTAACAACCCCTACAGTTGTATGATATAGAGGTCACTCTTTCCTACCTGTTGAGGGCTGACGTGGCCAGCAGTAATGGGCTATAACAGTCATGGGCTATTACAGCTAGTTGTATAATACAGCTGTCACTGTTTCCTACCTATTGAGAACTGACGCTACCAGCAGTAATGAAGAATAACAACTCCTACAGCCGGATATGCAAAACAGCATGTTGTTCCAACCACACATCTATTTATAACCGGTGTCGAGATTCGTCTGTATCAGTGTAGATAACCGCGTCTCGGTGACTCACGTTGCTGGGGAAGAAATGTGCCACTTTCATCCCAACATAAGCCTTGTTTTCATCAAAACAGCTTAATAGCCAATATGTATTCATGTTTGCGGTAGATCTGGACCTTGCAGGCGTTATGTTATTGTAAACAACTCAGTGTTTTGCTCTCAACGACGTACTTTCGTTCGATACTGGTGGTGTGTTTAGGGAGGGTATGGTAGTTTTTGGAACATTAAGTAAAGTGAATCTTTCCGTAGCCGGACATGTCTCTAAGTGGAATAGTCTGTTAAATTTGTGTCGTGACTAATGATTCAGCAACACCTGGGCTTATAGATATTTGCGAGACATCAACACAGATCGGCCAGAAGCTGAGGTTTGGGCAGATCCCAGGGATCCTGCAAGAACTTACAGTCGATCCGTTTATGTTCATAATACTGACCACTGGTTTACCTCCACTCAATTATTTACAGGACATCGGGACATGCATTTGCAAAACCAGCCTAATATATAACCAAGGGCTCGCGTTAACCACTAGGCTACCCCTTTTTGAAGGTAAATTAGGATGCCTGCTTTCCATAACGCTTCATTTTACAGAGTGTCCGTTGTGACAGCGTATGACGTCAGTCATATCCCGAGACTGTTTAGTAGTCAAGATGAGGATGTACCTATTTACGATAAGCTCTATATTATGCCATGTCTTTCTGTAAACAGCTTCCCTGGATGCACGCCATTAGTGCTTTGGCCTTGAGAGTGACTACCTCTGATGTACATGATTAGGATATCAGTGACAGACTTATATCTGTTAGAGTCTTCAGGTCGTAACCAGTTGTCTCAGAGGTCAAAGACCATTCCGTCAGATTCAGAGGGAACAAACACTCAGATGACACAAAGTCTCGCAAAGTTGGGATACTGTAACCCTTATACAACGGTTTGAAACAACCTCTTTATGTTTCTATATAATGACGTTACGCTTTAGCTTACCCAAACCTAAACATACATCGAGGGTTGACTGGGTAAGCAATACAGCGAGGGAAATATGTTGTGTATTGCATTTCATTTATTGACATTAGAATTATTAAGCTTCAACGATGTCCGTTGTAATTGCACGAAAGTGTCAAAACCGTATGCATGTTCATGGGACTCATAGTTTAAACACGAAATGCATGCTACACATATTGTAAGCAAGTGTTTACGAATCACTGTAGTACTATATTGAACAGCAAGAGAAACGCAACCGCGGCTTTCAAATGGAAAACATGAACATGAACGCTTTCTTTTTATATTTCAATTTTTCGAAACTTCCGTTTCTTTTGCTGTTCAGTATGATGACATTGTTCTATTTGGTCGATCTGCCACAGGGGAAAAGACTGGAACCATTTAACAACTTGATTAGGGCTTTAATGTACTTGTGTCCAAACATATTTCAGAAAGAGTAGTGTGAATTTCACTGAACAATTTCGGAGAAAGAGCAAGTTCCATAGAAATACTCTAGCTACGGGAAGAGTGCTGCACCTAATAGGAAAGTTTTCCCTCCTGTCTTCAATCCCGTCTTTTATCGTCCTGAATCTTAAAGCGCAGATCTAAATATAAAACACACAAAGCATTGCTCTCCTGTATTTCCAGTTCAAACTGGTGTATCAGGGAAAGTAAATTATTATAATAACTATTTAAAGGCTGTGGAACGCTATCAGATCACCGATGTACCTAAACCTGGCGTTAAACGATATGGTCAGATTATCTTGTTTTGACGCTCACGGTGACAGAATGTACGCTTTCGTATACACAAGGAAACAACAACAGAACCCTTGGGGAACATTTTACTAAACATATAATGTCAACCGTTAATTCTATATAGATGTTATCTATGAGGAAGTCCAACATTTCGCTCTGATCAACTTTCATGAAAATATGCAGAGTACATTTACAAGATAGAAATCACCACCGATAAATTATGCAGATGACAATGCGAGCATATAAAAGACGAGGCTGACAGAAGTGTACTGGCGCGCTATTAATACACAACCTGGGACTATTCAGCCGAATCCGGAGCGTGCTTGAGGCGAATTCGCCTTGAACCGCTCACCCCTTGGTCCAGCCGAACCAACAGAACCTAACCAGTTTTGATGAGACTTGGAGGTTCTCAGCTTTGACGACGAAATCAAAGTCACAAGATTACTACGGAATCCCAGTTGTACCATATGTTACATGTGACCATCCTTTACAAAGCTTTGTCTGGTCAAGTTCGTGTTGTTTCATGTGACAGTCATGTACAGGCCACTGGATACAATGAGCTCGACTTTCGTGTTTTTAGAAACAGAAAGTAATCATCAAACCTTGAGTTATTATCAGAATGCATCGTAATACAGTATGAGTGTAGTTGGCGTGTTTATGAAAAAGCCACATATTACAATTACAAGTGTTGTGGAATAATTACCTCACAGTGTATTATGGTGTCACCGTATCTGATAACGTCACAGGTAATCATTGATGACGTAATTTACATTATCAAAATTATTTCAAACAAAAATCGTGCTCCATCTCCACATCCTATTATTAGATGATGGGCCCTTATTGAAACGTTCGTGGCCGTAAGAAGTTGATCGTAGCCAATGTGTAAAGAACGGGTATAAGAGGTTCGTAGTGGCTACGAACGTTTCCAGAATAGGTAGCCAGATTCTTCCCATTCATTCCGGTAATAATATCTGGTTATGTGATTGTATATTTATGAGTTAGAAAGTACTTCCAGAGCGTCGGGACGTCTCCTCACCATTCGACCCACATCCGAGTGTGTGGAAGAATCTCAAAGAAATTAAAGCAGAATAGCACATAAGTTTTCCCCTTGAGATTCCCGGCGTTTTAGAAAGTCCTTATGCCATACGTCTATCCCATTGATCATATAGATCCATCTAAAAACGTTTGATTATAGCTAATAGCCATCCTGAAATAGTATACCCTAACGCGATTTCATCGTGGTAAGGGAGAGGCGCGACACGTAACAAAAAATCACCTTAATCGGTACGCGTTATGGCTCTTACACTGAGTATTTGCTAGGTGATTAAACACCCACGCCTCCGATTATTGTCATATTTGTTTGTCTGCATGGCGCTCTGGGCTATTTTCGTTTCAGGTTTTACGACAATTCCAAACTTGCATGATTTACCTGGAAAGATTCATTGCACCAGTTATGCATTTCAAAGGTTTTACAATGAACCGAAGTTGTACCAGTGTATGTAGTTGTCATGTCAGTGAGGCGAATTATTCAATATTCCTTCTATCTTACTCTGCGTTATCTGGTCAATAAGTTGTATCATTACAACCGTAGAAGAAAACACAACATGAAAAGAATATTTCTGACAGTGTACAACGTCAGCATACTGTTTGTCAGGTAACTGGCCGAGTGCTCTCAGCAACTGCAGTAAACTTTTAGCATTGATGAACCTGCTTGAAAAGCGTGATATTCCAGAGTACAATCGCCAAATTTAACTGCAGAAAGTAAATTTGACCTGTTACGGGCAACACAAGGAGGAAACATACGACCCCAAGATCGGTGATGCAGCATTGCTGAAGACGACCTGGGTTCAATATTTTCAAAACTAACTGTTCTTATTGAGGTCATTTTAGTGTTAAGTGTTTCGCTGTACCTGTAAGCAACACAGTTAATTTCTCATATTGTTCTCAACAGAATAGATTCAAACTTAGCACATTGCTCTATTTCCCATAAAGTAAGTACACACACTGCTGTGACAGCTGATTGTCTGGTAAAGATCCGCTATCACTGTATTTCCTGAACAAGATTAGCTATCACCGGATTATCTGCTCCGGACTCGACGAATTTCATGCTTCTGGGCGATGCCATGTAAAAAAGGTCAAAAACGCTTTGAGTCCGGTGACTGGCGTTTGCTGTTGGTTGACTAGGACACGTGTGCTCACATAACCAATGCCTTAAGCGATCCATTCATATACCGTTGATCACTGTTTCGCTGTTAGTACTAGATGGTAAATGTTTTAGGTCATAGTCTGGACCGAACGCTTTGTGACGCTAACGTTTTTAGTGTACTACCACGGTGTAAAGGGTCCTTAACTATGTAAGTATCAAGGCACATATGTACCAGTCACAGTGCGACAAAGGATCACATAAAGAATTTATTGTGTTTTAATGACACTTTTGTCAAATCGTTTCGATCCAAACGCGGGGGATGATTATTTCCGTCTCTGTAACCAGTGGCCAGTAATTCATAACGAGGAAACAATATGTCCACTAGTAACACAATGAGCATACATCAGGCTCATTACACTGACAAACGGTCATATAGCCGTACCGGAAGCAATACAAATGGATTCCCATTGATTTACTTGTGTCGACGACTGCAGTTTTTTACCAGTTGTCTCGTCTGTGTACAGAGAGCTGATCCAAAAGTATCCATTATAAAATATTGAAATATCTCTTTTGCCGCTAAATATCAAATGCAAACAATGCACACCTTCACATTACCGAGCTATTTTACAAAATGACAATTAAGCGTCGAAAAAAAAGATAGCGTCGGTTTCACTGGCTGGTATGAGTCCCTGCAGAATGACCAGAGTGGACTAGGGATGCATAAGCTGGGATTGATTACGCACAGAAAACCTATGCAGCCGCGCGGGGGATTACTGTTTATTTTTCACTCTTGTAGACGATCAGGAACGATAACTCATGTCGCATGTGTAGACGGACAGCGAGCATACCCAACGATAGGATATTCAACAACAGACAAAGCGTCTGTTTACTGTATTGTGTTACCGATAGCTATCATGATAGCTTCATGCTAGAGATTTAGTTGACCGAGTAGAAAATTCGGATTGATTCCCAATTGATTAGGGAGCTGGAGCTCCATCATGCATCTCGCATTGTCTCCGCTTGTCAGCTCACGACACAGGCAGACGTAACTCTAGCGAACTCACGTGACCCAAACAACAGGAAGGACCTGGAATTGTGGGTTTGTCAAAATATCGGTTTGTGGGAATGGTACTGATCTGTATTTCCATGAAGGGTTTTTCTGCGAGGAACGACTGAAGGTCGGAGTCAGACACCCACCCAGCCGCCTAGACTGACCTATGTTACATTACGTCATTCTCCTAACCTGCAGCTAATTGTGCTATTAAACCGACCTTGACTGGTGTCACATAGCAAGATGCCCATGGGTCGATGTACTCTCGATGTTTGTTTATGTTCCCCTCGCCCTTCGTTCTCAGGGAACATTAATAAGCAAATAACGAGGGTTAATAACGCTCCCAGTGGGGCGAGGGGACCATAAACGAACATCGAGAGTACATCAACTCATGGGCCACTGAGGGACCAGTGAACAGCGTATTTATCTCACCGAACAACTCAATGTTAATTCTGAACTGTTTGAAGCATGGGTATCGCATCGTATACTTCAGCCAACCTGTGTGAATCAAACGATTCGAATCTTGCATCTTGCTGTTTTTCCCGAGGTAGTGACAATGAAATCGTCGCGGTGTAATTCCTCTTCTTAATTTTCACAGGGACTACATTTGAGCATTTTGTCATAATTTATTTTTTGGGATGCGTTGCAAATCTTTTCATAGCCATCTCTAGATTTGGCAAACGACACACGCACACGCACGCACACACACACAGACACACGCACACACACGCACACACACACAGACACACACACATGTACAGACACACACAAAGAAAAAACAAATTTAGAGTTATCTCCCTTCTATCGATCTGCATCAGCAAAACATCGGTAATGTCCGTGCATCATGTGTGATTCAATGTTATTCGAGCTATAGAAGTACTATCACGAAGTACCAAATGAGTTGCCATTGGCAGCGGGGTATATTACAACGTACCTCGCCCGTAAGTGGGGGACATTGTAAATGACAGAAGAGCCCTTAGCCAATCAGAGAACGATATTTATATGTGAGGTAAGACAAATTGCTATCCACATCACTTGTTTGATGAGACATGTCCGAGTACCAAATGAACCAAACAACGAAACTGTACGCACTGGTGTGACGTGGGATGAACCATGGCGTTGACAGTTGTTCACCATATTGCAATTGTTCAGTCTAAAGGGTCATCGCCGATTTTGTCATAAAATCTTCACTAATCACTGGACGCGATGTGGTAGTGGTTACAGCGTCCGATCGTCTCGCTGACGGTCCGGGTTCCCCACTTGTCAGAACGCCATTTCTGGAGTCACATGCCATGAGATTGCTCGAGTATTGCCCAAACCCACCACACTCACTCAGTCATCAATCACGAGGCGATCACACTCGCTGCTCCGTATAATGAGTACATGGTGCGCACGTTAGAGTTCCACGTGCGTATGCTGTTCGTGAACACCTGGTGCCATAATAGTAATTAAGGCGTTATTGGATATCCAGTTCGTGGTCTACTGGCGAGTTGATTTTCACTCCTGTTTTGCCTTGTACGTTCCCAGGGAAACTGTTTCGATAAGCGGCAGTGGTTAGACGTAAACGTTGACGTTAAACATACGACATGCGTTCATTTTGAGAAAGGAACTGAGCTTTTATGAGAAGTTTAATCTTTTAAATAAACACTGAAACCCTTGGTATGGTGAGAAGATGTGGTATGCTACACTAGCCTTTCTCAATCACTGTTCGACGTACCCCAGCAAATCTAGAGAGTTAACAATCTAGCGAAACAGCAGCTCTTCACTGCCATTCATAAAAGGTCGATCACTGCAGCTGAGTGACATATTGATGGTGTGTTAACAGAACCCGATTGCAATACTGGGCGAATATCAACAACGCCCCCGCTCCAGGCATTGATCCTGCATGACAAATTGTATTGAAAAGCAGATCAAGTTGAGTTCACATTCCATGTACGTTTACGGCTTGTCAACACTCAAGCTTGTTAATTCCTCATCTTGTGCTGCGGCAACACACATGCTGGACGGGTTCAAGGAAGAAAATGTACGATATTGGTTATGAAATACAAGAGAGCTTGGCCTTTATGCTGCTCTATTACCCGATAGTGGGTTTGTAATAAAAGACACAAATGCGATGCTTTATTAACATCTTTAGGGCATAATCAAAATGGAAATTGTGTGAGTTATTTCGAGAAATGCTAACAAGCCGCAAACGTATGCTTTCCATGTCAATAAATACCGTAGACAAACAGGAAAACGACGATTTCCTTAAGCGTTATAAAATTAAGAGGGCAGATATGCTGCCACGCGATTTTCGTTTCTTTCTCATTTGGTTCACTGGAGATTACACTGCTAGTATGTCATCAGCTAAACGATTTATACCTGAATCACCCGCTGCATTCGGAGCCCAGTTGTGATGAATGAGGTAGGAGATGAAGGTGATGTCGTTCATGCGCGATTGGGTGATGTTTTACGCCGCTTTGGAAAAATGTCCGTGTTACGTCCGTGTTAGTTCAGGCTACATTGACTGTGGGCCATGTGGAGGATCGATCCAGGAATCTGGCAGTGATACAAAAGCGCCGTTCCAACTGAGCCACCCATCAAAATTTAAAAAAAATCAAAATTACACGTGAATTGCTAATAAATTCTAAATAAGCATAACTATAACTTTTCTGAGAATAGCATATTTGCTTTCGAATTATGCAAGTACTGTTGACATTAGCAGTGTGGAACTGAATGTCAGTTTTGACATACGTGAAGCAGCAGTTTTCGTACTCATAGATGATAAAGGTTGAAGCCTCTTTTAAGCTTGTACCGGAAACACAGAATGGTCCATGCCTGACACTGTGAACTAAAAGACGATGTCCTAAAACAGAGAACTGTGCCAGATTACCTTAAATGAATGACCTTTTAGTCCAGAACCATTTGTATTAGCCACCGTCCCTAGATAATATTTCCTCCAATCTCAGCCGCGCAAATACGGTTAGTGAACCAGTGTACGTGGGCTTGTCGCTTGCAGGTTGTAAATGCAGAGTAAGCTCCCTTCCCGTTGTCCGTCTCAAGACACTTCTTTTATGATTACAAATCATCGTAGACTCAGGCAAGACAAAATATCTATGTTTCAGATAAACACTCAGATGTATTATACAGCGACTACCGTGGTAAACTGGTTTTGGAAAACAGAAAACAAATACAAACTGTCTCAGATTTATGGACGTGGACATGATGCCTTGCAAAACTTGTGTGTTACTGTACTATCCAACTATTGTAGCTATGTTAGGACACAATCATCGGGTCCACTTGCCACCCATCGGTTTAGAAAGGAACTGGTGCCATTTCACCTGTAACCAACCCAGCTCAGAATCTGTCTCGCTCCTGGGTGAAATCTGATTGGACCTTTATGCCATCAGCAGCATTTCCTGCTTGGTGGTCCGGGTTTCATATCCCGAGGAAATGGCCACCTCATACGCTATCGGCGATTTCGTTGTCATGAACTCCCCATTTTTGAATACCCGCTATTATTCTTCATAGCAAAACAAAGGTAGGTAACTCATAGCACACAGCAGTGCATTATAAACGTAAAAAGAAGACATAAGCCCCGGGACAGTTCACCAAACTGAAGTCACTTAAATGCACGTGAGTGTCTCGTGCCAAGCAGTTGACCTCTTTCAAAGTTCAAAGTTATCTAGTTCATCTTAGAGCATATCCGTTTTCTGTTCAAATTCTCTTCAAGAACAGGTTTACAAAATCGACGGGGCACAAAAGAATTCTGTTTCTTGCGGTTATGTTTTTCGGTCCTTGATTAGGAATTATCAGAACTGTGGAGAGAATCTGGTAAAAACATGTACATCTCGCCGCATGATTAAATACATTTTCACATTTGACCAGATTTTCATAATTGTGGGTTACTGTGTTATCATGTCGACGTCACTGCCGTTTTGTATGTACCGTAAATCTTATAATTGCAGTATGGAAGCACGTGTTTCTGGTAGAGTATTATCTCCGAATACAAAAGATGTATGTTTTACTTCTGTAACTGAAGGGATGATACAGTGTAGACGAGGTCACACTTACGTTTTGTTTTTCGTGTCCTGAGACACATTTGATTAGCCTAGACAGGTTGTATTGCTTCAAGGAATAGGTTAGCTTGGTCCAAATTCGAACATTCACGGTTGTCGTATTATTACTGTTACTAGTGTTATCCAAACATTAAATGGAGGTGGTTGGTTTGCCTTCTTCGTGGTAGACACTGGGAATAGCGCCGTAGGTGAAAAGAACCTGTACCAGATCCTGGACACAAGTTAATCAGCCTCACAATAAAACGATAATTCAGCCCCAGGTCAACACCATTAGGAAACAGGCGACGTCACGAAGTACTCGATTCGTCTTGTTTACATGGTCGTCAAAAGTACAGGTCATGGCAGGGGCTGGATAAGACCCACAGGACGTCATAAAAATGGCATTTGCAGTTATCGAGCTCGGGAGGCGTGTGTGAATTGTTCATGTCCGCTTGTACGTGCCTGAAATCATAGTATGACGTTCTTTGTGCATCATGTCATTCTATTCAAACACTGTTTCTATTCGCAGCGTCCGTGAATTATTTATGTAGCATGCGGTGTGCTGCCCTAACAATGGGAATATTAATCAAGGTTCATTACCTCCCCTGCAAGGTGATAGACTGCTGTCAACAAGGTTCATTGGCTTGAATTCTAGGAAATTTCTTTTGTGTGGCAAAAGTACAAGTCGTTTATGAGTTTGTATATTTTTTTATCATACATGTCTCTGCCTCCTTGCTGTCCTGACGTTTCTGGATAATTGCATCTGGTCGAAAGGTATCGATGGAATATGAAAGTAGACTTAGGTACTTGCGGTTCGTGGGAGTATTAAGCCGTTTCTCGAGTACTGATGTGTGTAAATCTTTCACAAGTCATTCAGTGCTCGCTGACATAGGTCGGTCGGTTTACAGTATCATACGGCTTCGGAGTTGAACTTCAAAGTAAAATGGCAACAAAAGCAACACACACAATTTCTCATTACCTTCCCGGAGCTATCAAAGAATAACCGACCTGAAGGATCAATAGAAAGACTGCTTTTATCTGTTTACTGATGTATAGTTCACGTTTATCACAGCAGTCAGTATCAGTGGGATATCATGTTGGTTCTTGTGCCAGACATTGACAACTTTTTGAAACCATGTACAGGGGAATGATATATAAGAATCATTCCTGGAATTTGAATTCGAACCAACGATTGTGCATGGGGCACGCCGTATGGGCCTAACACTGCAGAGAGTTTGACACCAATAGAACACAGGGCCACACAGCATTCATATGAACCTACGAGGATAACCCGTGTTTCCGTAAAAAGCCAGATGAATATCCGGAACGCCTATGTACTCTTCAGAAGGAAGTTAAGGGTCGGGTTATCTAAACAGACAATGTCATATTCAACATGTCTTACATCCGTGAATCAGCTGAATAGTGTCCCCCATACATGCAAATGACCTTGCTCTTATACCAGATATTGCAAGGCCGATATTTATACGCTCTATTGCATCCTAATGAATACACTCCCAAGCTCCTTAACATGAAAGGTGGTGATTATCGTCTATCCGTACCTGTTGTAGGCATCAGAGGTATAATTATCGGATTAAGGATCTCATCATGATATTGGTCAGCATTCCAACATCCACAATGTGTACCTCCATGGGCGCTTTACCTGTCCACACTAAACTGATTTCCACTAGACCCGTCGAGTTAAGACATCAACAGTTTTTACATTCCTCATTGTCGGTACACAGTTACACCAGTTGGCTAACTTGGTTTCATGGCTTCAACATAGTTTTGTCAACTGACCATCATCTGGATGTTAACTCAGTTACGGCTGGAATTGTGCCACTCACTCGCTCACCCATCCACCAAAAAGTCACTCACTCCCTCACGCGGATGTTTGGACCCCCAAAACCCCATGGTTTTGACACAATTATGCACCGATGACCCAAGATCCATGTACATCTTTGAAAAGAAAAAAGTGCAAGTGTTTCTCATTCTCTACATTTTAATATTTATGAGGATAATGAGCGCATGACCAGTGTGGAGTGTGCCAGACATTAGGGTGTTGTACCACCATTATGGTAAGATTAGCGTTGATGTACACAGCAACCCAGCAACAAGGAATTATATCTTGATGTTAAGATAACACAGCTTTGTCATTACCAAGTGTTTGTCAAGGAGAACGGCGTCAGTCGTGACGTTGCCTTATAATGAATGACCAATGTCATTATTCCCTTGTGTTTGTTCAACATCAGGTAAATTGCGTCAAGCGCGATTGTGAATGATGGCCTTGTAACCTTTACCGAGAGTGCAACCAATCAAATAACACGTTATATATCACCTCCCACGTCGTCTCTATTCTTACAGACAACCAATCGAAACCCTTGTCTCAATCAGCATTTCGGCTGACGGGAACTAATGAAATAATCCTAGAACTGATTTGCTTAGTGGTTGAGACGACTTGTCTTGAACATTCATTCAATTTGTTTCTTACACATGACGTATTTCAGAGATGAACGTGAGGCAACAAGGGATCACTCTTAAGCTGCATGTCCAACCTGCTACTTCATGGAGAGAAAAATCATATTTTATGTCTCCAATTACTGAGAAAGGCTTTTGACATTTTGGGGAAATTGCAAATCCTTTAAATTGTTCCCATTATCACAAAGTGTGATCTAATTGTGACTGACATTTAAAATAAACCATTTGATCAAATCTGCATTTCACCAAAAGAAAAGAAAAGCCTATGTATAAAGATATACACACTTAGAAAGAAACGCATAGGCTAACTTGACCGTGTTCAATGAAATGTGCATATTGCACTTAATGTGATTGACACAAGGATGAAGTCTAGCATGGCGACAGTCAAATTTTCTGTAAACAAAACTGATTGTCCTGTCACAAGACACGTGCGACGACGTGTGAGGTTGACACGTGATGGTATCACCGAAGCTGTTAAAGGTGTTTTCGTTATATCACGACGTGTGAGGTTGACACGTGATGGTATCACCGAAGCTGTTAAAGGTGTTTTCGTTATATCACGACGTGTGAGGTTGACACGTGATGGTATCACCGAAGCTGTTAAAGGTGTTTTCGTTATATCACGACGTGTGAGGTTGACACGTGATGGTATCACCGAAGCTATTAAAGGTGTTTTCGATATATCACGGCGTGTGAGGTTGACACGTGATGGTATCAGCGAAGCTATTAAAGGTGTTTTCGATATATCACGGCGTGTGAAGGTGACACGAGATGGTAATACCGTCGCTATCAAAGGTGTTTTCGGTTTCTGAAATGCAGGTCTTGGTTATCAGAACTACCTAGGAGTAGGTGTATGGTGCTGAGAAACCTGCAGCGAAAGTGTGTACAAGTGTGTAGTCACAGTGTCATATTAATTGATCATATTAAAACCCACAGAACCATCACGGGAATGAACACACAAAATATTGGTATCTTCTGTGCTCATGAGTTGGCTGGCCGATTACGTTTAAGACCACGCTCTGCAGGCCAAAGGTGAACGGGGAGATTTATTCCAAAACATTAAAGAATTTAAAGATGCATTGAAAGATCCCGATTATCATAAACATGTGTTTTAACATCATCACAATCTGATTCATAAACTAATACTTATGATATAGATATACAATCAAATTATTTTGGCAGATATTTTGGGAGATGTGGAAAGATCTTGTCTCATTTTAAATCACCATCAAAGATGGATTATGGCGTGTTATGACCACCCCCACCGGTCTATGCAGGAGTATTGATTCTGCGTCCACCCACATCGTTGCTACTACTGCGGGCACCTGTCACCTATAACCTGTTCTCAGGTTGAAAAATTGTTGCGTTTCTGAAATGACCCTTCGTTTTCTTTGGGACACTGCAGATAACCCGCTTAGATATTAAGTGAATGCAATCGCACGGAGAATTCTCTGCCCACTTACATGGATGAAATTGTTACCTCGGGTTGATTGGACCGACTAAGAAGGTCCCACCTCTGCTACTGTGTATGCTGTATTTGCAAATAAGTGATCCGAAAGCCTTTGATCCACTGGCCGCTCTTTGAAGTGTTAGTGGGAAGAGCACATTCGACTCCACATTAGAACTTGTGAAATGTAGACAACAGATAATAAAGCTGCTGGAACAGTCCTCGGCTTAGTAACACTCAAATAAGGATCTTGAAATCAGGTCTGACACAACTGACCTTCGGAATAAGGACTTTGGGCCCGAAAGCTTTAACTTCAAGATAACTTCAAGATAACTTCAAGGGTAGCTGCAAAGCCTTCGACACTTATGAAGTCCGAACAAAAGGTGTTTGCAGTTTATCCAGACTTAAACGTCCACTTCTGTGCAAACTATCCCAGACAACAATATAACATGTCGCCTCTGACAAAATTCCGAAAATCATGAAGCTGGCGTCATAGCGGGCAATGTGCCCAACATGAAAAACATCCGATTGATGGCATAATTAACTGAAGTAATATGAAAGAACCGGGTAGCACTATAGAGTTATCATGGTAATATGAAAGACTCGGTTTGCTATACCGAGTTTTTGTTTTACGCCACACTCAGCAATATTCCAGCTAAATGGCGGCAGTCTGTAAATGTTCTAGTGATTGACATCATGAGCATCGATCTACACCACTGAGATACAATGCCATGTGTCAACCAAGTCAGTGAACATGACCATCCGATCCCGGAAGTCGCCGATGTCCAGTTAACACCCTATTCGATCGATCTACACCACTGAGATACAATGCCATGTGTCAACCAAGTCAGTGAACATGACCATCCGATCCCGGAAGTCGCCGAGGTCCAGTTAACACCCTATTCGATCGATCTACACCACTGAGATACAATGTCATGTGTCAACCAAGTCAGTGAACATGACCATCCGATCCCGGAAGTCGCCGAGGTCCAGTTAACACCCTATTCGATCGATCTACACCACTGAGATACAATGTCATGTGTCAACCAAGTCAGTGAACATGACCATCCGATCCCGGAAGTCGCCGAGGTCCAGTTTACACCCTATTCTCCACGGGCAGATATAAAGGTGGTTGTCGGACACACAACAGCATGAGCATGAGTTGGGATACAACGGCATGTATCAACCAAGTCAGTGAGTCTGACCACCAAATACCGCCAGTCGTCTCTAAGGACAACCAGTTCTGTACCGGATGTTCACACGTCGAATGACAAAGATATTCCAGCTAAATAAAGACTCGTGACTGACGGAGGTTATGACAGTAATATAAACGAATTGGATACCACGAGAACTTTATTATATTAATATGAACGATTCGAGGGGCACGTCAGAGTAACTACACTAATATGAATAAAACCGTAGTTTATGAAAGATTGAGTAGCATATTCATTGACAGAATGGAACTGTGTAGGTAGGTCATAACCAAACAGCCTGCATAATCGATGATGAGGTTTCAGTGGCATTCTCTGTGTTTAAAGAATATACATCACGTACAAAAGTACTTTTTAACAAGCCATAGGGCACATGTTTAAATCAAGTCTAGTTTTGTCACGCAGTACCAGGGAATTGCAAGCCAATTTGATTTGAAACATATTGTGGGAGTTTTGTTTGATTGGTGTCGCAGGTGCAAAGGATGTGCTCTCATCTACATGTCAACACTGACATGTATCACCTGTGTCACCTGTGTGTAACTGTCTGACACGTCGCATTAACTACGGCTTGGTGAAGCAAGGCATAAGGTATCATGTCCCTTGAGGAACATCAGCTGTTTCATCATCCCTGGAAATGCATAGTTCTTGACTCGTAAATTTGCAACCGGATCTGACGGAGTGACAAGTGACTCATCTGTACAATATATCCTTCAGTGGATATACAAATATATGTTTCAGATATGTACGAAGGTTGTCAGCAGAATTGTTCATCATTCTTTGACTGATGTAGGAGCAAACAGAGGCTAATGATTTAAACTTCATAAAAGCGAGTAGCGCCTACGTGCTGTGAGATCTTGAACCCACATGGACGTGGAGAGTGTGTGTTCCAGTTGTTGGAGTAATCAGCTTCTTCTAACGCCAACACAATGCAGATGAAAACACGATACGGTGAAACCGATCGCGGCGACAACCCGTAATTTGAACGTTCCCTTTGAGAATCATTCATTTATTCATAGTGTTGGTTCCATGTGTTTATTTTTCTCTGTACAAGATTGAGGGGGGGATAAGACAAGAACAACATCACAGACATTAATAAACTTTATAATTGAAATGTATTGACTCAATATTGGTTTTGCTACCAAAAGAATCACTGGTATATATTTTTTTTCAGATAGAAACAGATTACATCTTTGCAAAATCGAAACTTTATATGAAAAATCTGCATTTTCGTCAGTTGAAAAAATGAATGATCTGAAATATTTCAATAGATGTTAAAAATGCAAAATATTCCCTACTGTCCGTTTGAGAGTTAGATAACAATGTGTTTTGGAATTTAAGATCAGATCATATGATGCTTGTGAGTCAATGTCTCCCACTGGTAACAGGGCCCATGACCTTATACGGTGTCACCGAGAGCACAATTTATCACCCCTGCTACAGTCAGAGTCTTTGAAAATTGGCAATTTCCGAAGTTGGATTGAGATTGTTTAGAATTGAGAAATTTCATTACTTCGTTAAACGCAATCTTATCTCTCTATGATCTCAAGAGCGGGTTGTGCAGCATTCGAACACATCCCCAGCATGTATGGCCGTTCTGAGCAGATGAACCTTTATCCATTCTGTAGATAACGTTAAACATCACTGCTGTTCCATATGTAAGAGTATGTCTTTATTCCATAAACCATTAAATTCATCTGTCGGCAAACCTAAAACAATAAATATTCTAATTCCGTTTCTATTCAGGGATTAACTTTGACAGTCACCCATCGATTTTAGATGAGTTGTATTAAGGCGCCTTGTCAATATCTTAGCTGCTTCCTTATCGATCAGTCTGGGTATACACCCCCACTTCCGGTCAAAAACATCAACCCCATATCCGTTCCTTGGTTCTTCACCGAGAAAATGGCCAAGATGAGGCAACTTGACTTTGTTATCATCACCTCTATCCACAGACCGTCAAATCATGTTGCGACATTTCTGTTATTGTAAATTGCATTTCTCAGTGGAGAAATACTCACAGGAATTGAATTAGCAACAGTGTCATTGAATCAACAGAGCTCTGGGTGACGGGGCATCAATGTAACATAAGCAACACGTAACCATAACGCCAGAAAATAATATCTCCCGATTATCTGCCGAAAATGACTCAATTTTGCGTTGAGGTAAATATAGCTGTGAAACGAATAGGATAATGAGTTACGACACCCGGTGTTCTGGTGTACCACTGGCCAATCAAACAATTTTCATGAACATTGCTTCTTTGTCGCTTTCGTTTAAGGTCATGCACCAATCATACGACGATAGCATTTGACATGTCTTTAAATATATACACACAACTTGAAATATTGTGAGTGTCCTTTCTTGGTGAATGAAAACGTTCCAGCGTGAATGGTCAAGCAAAACAGAAGCTTACAATTTCCGAAGGAAAAAAACTTTGATAATGGATACTCAATCAAACTGATTTACAGGTGGGAATTGGTTTAATGTAAGGAAGTAAACATTTTTCAAAAGTTCCTCTCGGCTTTCAACAACACTGTAACCGCCGTCACACTTCGTAGCTAAGTAGGAAGTATTGAATCTAATCAAATGCATTAATACCGTAAAGCGTAGTTTTGTGCTCGTATGCATCTAGGAAATGTAACATACGGGTACCGATTAGTTTCTGCTAAACTGGAACAGTTTGGGTCAGTGTTTTAACATTGCAATGATGTTTACTGGTGTATGTATCTCCTAAATCTGTCATATTGTTACAGATTAGAACACAAACATTTGACGTTTCTTCTTCAAGGCACAGTGCCATTTCTCGGTAAGTGGCTGGGTGGGTTAGATGGCTCACTTTGAGTGCTGATAATTAGGTACCTGACTCTGAGAGTGTGGGTTCGAATCCCGGACTGGACTCAACCAAACGAAAATACTAGAATCTGTACTTTATTGCATTGAGAAAGAGTAATCCCAAATACAACATGTGTTATCATGGAATTTCCCTCTGCTCCTAAAAAATGCATTACATTGCGACAGATTAAAAAAAATGTCACGATGTTAAAATATAAGACATAAAAACCTGACCCACTAACATTTCTTGAGGATTCTCTGCTCCTTCTCTCTTTCCGATACAACGCCCACCGTGTGATAAGAAATTGAGGTCATGGTATATACTGATATAATCCACCGTTTCCCACTACAGACGTACTGCTGCTTATACGACCCTGCCGGCGAGATATTCCACCCCCACAATCCGACTGAAGAATTAAGTATTTGACCCCCTTCGTCGTTCAGCTTATTAAACGTACTCCATCCAGGGTAGGGTATACGCTGATGACATCGATTGTATGTCATCATGTAGATTGCTGTCAAATCTGTAATGACCGAACTGTCTTTCGCAAAGGGTCGCGCGTTTCAATGCTCCTTAATCTAATTTGATATTATACATTTTCGCTCAATTTGACCAAATTAGTTGTTCGTCCTCTCGAAGTCTTGCAGATCTCAACTTGAATAAAGGGTACTAGGTTACAGTCATGTGATCTGCTGGAATCGACCGTGCTGATTGGACGTAGGCAAGTTTCTCCTTCACCATGTCTGGTATCGAGGCTACGTGAATTGCACACATTGTGTACCACGCTCAGTAGTAATCAGATCACCATGTAGGACTCCAACAAACCAGCACTGTCGTCGGCACACATTCGACAGGATTTCACATGCATACAAAAATAGAAGGTTTTGTAATCGGAACTTTATATGGCTGGACGAGACCCTGCATGATTCACCTCCTCCCACGCACACGAAGTCACATGACGTGAATGTTAAATACTCTCTGTCTCCGATATTGTGCGGTCAATATGTTTTTCTTTAAATGATCTTGTCCATTCACACGCTATCTTTTTGACGTTACTTACAGCGAGCACGCTAGTCAGTTTCATGCTTTGTCATACGCTCGTGAAATAAATCTACAACTGGAATGAACCGTGCAGCAAAAGTTACTCCTATCACTAACGATGTGCTTGCTTCTCTGGCTGTTTCTCTTTACAATATCCGCTTGTCGTGAGGAACAAGGACTTGTTTCTCAATAATGGTCCGCGATTTTTTAACACCTCTAATATATACGTTAGTTTGAAAACTGAAATGCTGCTCAAAGCGGCTTCAAGTAGACCATCCCTTTGAACTTCCAAATATTTTGTGGGGTAGCCTAGTCGCCACACGTAAGACGCGGTTTGATTTCTAAAAGTAGGTAAGCTGTGTGAAGCCCATTTTCTGGAGTCTCCCTCAGGAGTGAGTGACAGAGTTTAGTTTTACGCCGCACTCAGCAATATTACAGCTATATGACAGAGGTCTGTAAATAATCGAGTCTTTAACTTGGATATCCCCCCAGTGCCAAAACCAAACAAAAAAGTGTTTCTCTGAGTCAGTGGGTGAACGAGTTTACTTTTACGCCGCAGTCAGCAATATTCCCGTTATATGTAAATAATCGAGTCTGGACCAGACAATCCAGTGATCAACAACATGAGCATCGACCTGTGCAAATGGAAACCGATGACATGTGTCAACCAAGTCAGCGAGCCTGACCACCCGATCCCGTTAGTCGCTCCTTACGACAAGTACAGTCGCCTTATATGGCAAGCATGGACTGATGAAGACCTATTCTACTTCGGGACCTTCACGGGTTCTCCCTCTGGAGATTATGCTACGTTATAAACTGTGGTGTAAAACCATACTCACTTTTGGGAAAAGCACGTTTTTAAGGTTATTCTAGGGCGGTAAATCGGTAGTAAACACAGTATAATGTATCTGGAGAGGATTCAAAGATTTCGTGTATTGTGTCAACAATGGTGTTTGACTTACATTATAAATGCTCTCTCAATTACGCCATTAATAAAGTCTTAAGACGGAAGGATCACGAGGCAGTTTAAACGAAATCAAAGGTCGAATCTTCCAAAATTCTGGTATGTCAAGGGGACTCGCCTTTACATTTGTGAATCTCATTTTATTTATATTCCTGGGTACCGTAATACCGTTCGTAATATATTAACATTCCTAAACCTAAGACAAACTATGGAGTTACGACAGGCTGTCACGTTTCGTGCATAGGGACCCGGATTTATTATCCTTGCTTATATCCAGCAGCAGCAGCATTAGCAGTAAAACACACACCAGGAACAATACCGAAGGTTGCACCAACACCAACTTACACCAGGAACAATACCGACGGTTGCACCAACACCAACTTACACCAGGAACAATACCGACGGTTGCACCAACACCAACTTACACCAGGAACAATACCGACGGTTGCACCAACACCAACTTACACCAGGAACAATATCGAAGGTTGCACAACACCAACTTACACCAGGAACAATACCGACGGTTGCACCAACACCAAGTTACACCAGGAACAATACCGGAAACAGTACTAACTTCAAGGCACACACAATTCAGCACCAATACTGCAAATAGTACCAGCATCAACATCACCACAAACACCACCACCAATACCGGAAGTAGCACCAACATCAAAATCAAGACACACACCAGCACCAATACAGGGAATAGTACCAACGTACACACACACACACTTACACACTTACACCAGCACCAATATCGGAAATAGTACCAACGTCAAAACACACACACACACACACACACACACACACACACACACACACACTTACACCAGCACCAATATCGGAAATAGTACCAACGTCAAAACACACACACACACACACACACACACACACACACACACACACACACACACACACACTTACACCAGCACCAATACCGGAAATAGTACCAACACTAACACACATACCAGCACCAATACCCGAAGTAGTACTAACGTCAACATCAACACACACAGTAGCACCAATACCGGAAGTATTACCAACATCAACGCACAATGGGACCGCACACATTGTCCAGTCAACACTCTTCACTGCATGGTGTTCATCGACCTTGCACAGGACAATCACGCTACATTATGTCCGATGTATCTGCTATCGGCATTGAGGAATGACCTTTGCCTACATTCCCAACCCCATGAAGTTGCAGGGGGCATAATTAAAGAAAATATCACATATGGGCTTATAAATTTTATTCATAGAGAAAATACTTTGACCTTTAAGACTTGAACAAATCTCAAAATGTCAATAGTTTGGGTTCGCTTATTAACTTAACCACAGGATCCGGGCATCTATTTCACGTCATCCGACACGCTGTCATAAATCAAATGCAGTCGTTGCGCTGAGAAAACTGCAGAGCTCTCGAGCTGTTTCGGTTTTTTTCAAAATTGTTTTTAGGGCTCCAAGCACTGTGTCCACCCGCTGATAAATACAAAAAGTGCGTTTAGCAAAGTTAGTTAAAAATCATCTGACACATGGGATATTCGTAATATCAGATATGAACGAAAGCTGTAAAGATCGGAATGGAACTAGAAGTTCATTATTTCCTAAAGCCTACATGGCTACTTAGATGACAGAAATATGCAGTTAGTCTATTCTGGACCAGACCATTCAATGACTGACTTCCTGGAACATGTCTCAGAACCAGCGTTAAATATTTCTTTTTTCGAATCTTATTACTGTAAATTTGGATTATCATTACAAGAGAAGAATGGACGTAACATCTAGTGTCCTACAGAATACACGTCCCTAGCAACCAATGCAGATCGGGGTCAGGCTGTATATCCAGCCGCTGAACGATCACACCCGACTATGTGGGATGATATTCAGACAGACAGAGAAACACAGAGTCAGCATTCATTAAAAACAAATATTATTCTACAATATATTCCCAGCTTGTTGGTTGTTGTTTACCGCTGTACTCAGCAGTATTCCAACTATGTGGCGGCGGTCTGTAAAATACTGTGAACCGCGCAATTGGGATACGATGACATGTGTCAACCAAGTCAGCGTGCCTGCCTACCGGATCCAGCTAGTCGCCTCTTACAAGCATGGGTTGTTGAAGACCGATCCTAACCCGGATCTTCACGGGTTCCATTTATAGAGATTTTACATTCACACATGATTGTGTGTGGGGTGAACGTCAAGCGGAACGACGGATACTTCAGTAGCAGTTCAAACAGTAGCTTGCTGTCTATGAAAACCCGTATTAGGAGTCAAGGACGAGCAACAACCGCGAACATCAACCGGCGTGTTACGACTCAGTAATGAAATGCTATCTGTCTATCAGTTACTTCTCCTTTCATTGTCAGTAAGGTTTATGTTACATCTCGATACAAAATCTTAGATATGCATACCGGCTAAAGCATCCACTCGTCAAGCTGAAGATCCGGGTTCGATTCCCCAAGTAGATCAGTGTGTGAAGTCCATTTAGAATATCGCTAAAGGTGGCCTAAAACCACACTCACTCACTCACCTATATATCACTCATATCCAGGAAATTCATTGTTGAATGCATTTCGATTACACTTGTCTAAGTATAATACAATGCATCAATGTTTGTTCCTGTTCCCGAACCTTAATTTGTCAAAGGTGCCCCAAAAGCCCAAGCAAACCTGAGGCTCTTCCATTAGCTGTGACATATCAACTGAACATTCTAAGATTATTCAATATTTAACATGTGTCTGCCCTCCCAATGTAGGTGGGCGTCGATTTTATTGAAGCGATAAACGCAGCCTATTTTCACGCACTTCTACGTCGTGACATTAAACAGCTGTAGGAAGGTGAGAAATCTCTCACAAATACATATCATGGGAATGAGTGTGTTCTGGTTACAGAACTAGAGCACATTAAATAATCAATCACGAAAATCTTCTTAAAGGAAGATATGTCACATTATCAGTATAGCGATGATGATTCTGTAGAAAACGAATATTTCATAGCTTTGTTCTCATTCATATACCTCTCGTGTGGGAAACATCATTCTCTTCCCACGAAGGTTACTTGTCATATCTTCCCACAAACCCCTGTTCTAATATGGCCATATTTCCCAGTTTTCATAATATCACCTAGCGGCAAAAATGGCAACGCGAGTTATCCTCCTTCTTTTTTGCCAATCAGAACATGTGTTACATCGACTTGACTGAACTTGATTGATACAAGCAAATCAGATGTCCCCTCATTTGCCGGGACCACGTGTTGATGTGACACACAAGAATCTAATTGTTAGCTTGTGGTGACGCTCTTGAACCTTCCTTTACAGGAATGGGTTCTGTCTAGATGAAACATTTGCGTTGGGAAAGAGGTTCTAACTTTCCCGAGAGCATACCTCAACTACCAAGGCCATACGAAAGGTCACTCTCGAAACATCGTCGCTGACTGCACAGCTGAATCTGATTGCAACCAATCACCAGCCCTGAACACCCACACCATGAAAGGGTCGTGTTAGAACAGAGGTTCGCATGAAGATATAACAGGTACCTTCTGTTTCCCCTCTGATGAATCTGGACTTGTAGGAGGAATGCGTAGGAGTGATGCCAGGAGGACGACATGGAGATGCTGCAATTCACACCATAACAGTTTTATATTTCATTTAAACTCCCGACGGAACATCCTCAGAGTTTACTTTTGTGAGGCTTTTATTACATGGATAGATATATCCCAATATAAAACCACTTTTGTAAATGTAAATATACCATGAGGAATAAGTATTCGCTTTTAACATGAATTACTCTTCCTTGTGTCCTGACAGTATCTTTCCACATGGTATTAAACCTAGCGTCTGTTTCTGGTGATAACTCACTGTTCGCAATTCTATCTACATCTGTTTGTCGAGACTTGTTTTAAACAAGGGAATTGAATTTAAGCTATGCATAAAAATGTGTTTTGTTTGAAGAAACATCAGATGTGATCATTCACTCCGTGTCCGAGTATGTCCGTGACTTCCTGACAGAGTTGACCTTTGACCATCACAAATAGAGAGTGAGTTTAGCAGTATTTCCGCAATGTTACGGATGTCAGCAATGTCACCGGAAATGGGATTCACACATTGCACCCATATGGGGAATGGAACCCCTAGTCTTAAACCACTATGTTTATCCACTGCCCCTATCTAAAATCTTGTCTCGTGTAAGTCTCAGTAGAACTTATTTCATATTGGGAGATATCGGATTTTGATGTTCTGTTGGACTGTTGTTCCATTTGGATACTGAACACAATTAAAAAGTCACATCTTGAAAATCTGACGTCAGCTTCAGAACAAGATCAAAATCCGCAAGACGCAAGAAGACTATTGTGATTTTCTTTTATCCACTTCAAGCCAATGCAGTCATTAAACACTTCACTTCTGGCGCCTGTCTTGGTGCTGTAGTTGCACCTACAAAAGCTGAGGCCTTCTTCGAAACTTCATAGCACATTCACACAAAAGCTGACGCCTTCGCGCTCCAATGACATCAGAACACGACGGGTTTACGTTAAATCGCGGCAAAACTGAAGCATACTCTGGATGAATGAAGTTAGATTCCATCTACAAATATCAACCAAAGTACCGTGGCGCAGAGACCATATACCGACGTCGGTATATGGTCTCTGTGTGGCATAACCATACACCATGAAACTGAAATCCGACGACCCTGAATATGATACACTGACATACTTGCAAGTCCCGAAACTGATAATTCAAACCTGGAGAAGGCAAACGTGGCATATCTTCAGCACACCCCATTCTGACAAACATCCAGATGAGAGTAGGTTATTATGAGGAACACTTCACCTGAAAGTATGCCACACTAAGATACCCCCAGTTCCAGAATGTGATACCTTGTGATGCCTTCAACAGCAGACTGTGATACATCGAGACACCTTCAGAATGTAATAGCTTTGGGTGTCTTCAAAGCCAGAATGTAATACCTTGTGATAATTGTAAGCCAGAATTCAGATACCTTCACCCCATTTATGTCATAAAATCTTCAGATACAGTCAAGTCCAGAATATGATACCTTGTGATATCATATCAGAAAGTAATGCCTTGTGATACCATCAACGCATGAATGTGATACCTCGAGACACATTTTAATGTGACATCTTGAGATACCTTCAACCACAGAATATGATACCTTTAGATACCTTTAACCACAGAATGTATACTTTGAGATTCCTTCAACTCCAGAATGCGATACCTTGAGATACCCTCAACGCCAGAATGTGATACCTGGAGATACCCTCAGCGCCAGACTATGATACCTGGAGATATCCTCAACCCCAGAAGGATACCTTGGGATACTTTCAACGGCGGAATGTCAAACCTTGAGGTATGTCCTACCTCAGAATGTTATACTCTGAGTTACGTTCAACGTCAGAATGTCAAACCTTGAGGTATGTTCTACCTCAGAATGTTATACTCTGAGTTACGTTCAACGTCAGAATGTCAAACCTTGAGGTATGTCCTACCTCAGAATGTTATACTCCGAGTTACGTTCAACGTCAGAATGTCAAACCTTGAGGTATGTTCTACCTCAGAATGTTATACTCTGAGTTACGTTCAACGTCAGAATGTCAAACCTTGAGGTATGTCCTACCTCAGAATGTTATACTCTGAGTTACGTTCAACGTCAGAATGTCAAACCTTGAGGTATGTTCTACCTCAGAATGTTATACTCTGAGTTACGTTCAACGTCAGAATGTCAAACCTTGAGGTATGTTCTACCTCAGAATGTTATACTCCGAGTTACGTTCAACGTCAGAATGTCAAACCTTGAGGTATGTTCTACCTCAGAATGTTATACTCTGAGTTACGTTCAACGTCAGAATGTCAAACCTTGAGGTATGTCCTACCTCAGAATGTTATACTCTGAGTTACGTTCAACGTCAGAATTTTAATGATGGAAAGCATACACGCACAGGCGCGTATTCCTGTGTTCTCAGAATATGATGTCCTACAGTTGGTGAATATGGGGCTAAACATGCAACTATATTCAACTGAAATGTGGCTACATTCCACAATATCCTGGCCAGCCATCTTCAGAATCATTCATGAGGCTGAAGAGGTTCTTTTGGATACTACGGCAGATTCGACAATCAATTTAAGCGACCTTCACATTTATTTTAACCTTACGTTAGAAACCTATCTTGAAAACGTTTCTTCTAACTTAGGATTTCAACAAAAACATACGTTAGCATTAACTTTAACTTGCCCTTTTTAGAAGACAACCTGCAACGAAACCACGTTTCAAAGGGTTTAAAACGTAAGAATTTTTAAAAAAGCAGCAGCTCAATATGCCCCTAAGTAATTGGCTATGGGCACGCAAAGTCCAATTGAACATTTTATTCAAAGCCTTAAATAATGAAGGAATTCACTATGGCGGTTACGAGGCTAAACTGATATTGTCTGAATAGAGACGTGGTTGATCGCTCTGGCGCCATCCACACTACTGGCTTATAGCTCACTGTGGTTCGGGAACCTAAGTGCTATCTGGGCCCTCATCGAGGATTTCTAAACGTCTGTTTTTCATGAATGGATTCGGCAAAATGAGAGCAGCATTCTTCCAGCGTGATCGATTTCTTGGCACTGTGAGGTAACTTGTTACCTCCAAAGGAAGATTTCGTACTGTAACGGAGCGTTGGACATCTATCTTGAACTTATTGTCTAACCAATGTTAACACATGGTGTTGTCATCTGGCACTTTCAGGAAACATGTATCACGTCACTCCATCTCTCTGTCACTCAGACATCCATCTCACTGTCACTCAGGCATCCATCTCTCTGTCATTCAGGCATCCATCTCACTGTTGTTGAGGCATTCATCTCACTGTCACTCAGGCATCCATCTCACTGTTAATGAGGCATTCATCTCTCTGTCACTCAGGCATCCATCTCACTGTCACTCAGGAATCCACCTCACTGTCACTCAGGCATCCATCTCACTGTTATTGAGGCATTCATCTCACTGTCACTCAGGCATCCATCTCACTGTTATTGAGGCATTCATCTCACTGTCACTCAGGCATCCATCTCACTGTCACTCAGGAATCCATCTCACTGTCACTCAGGCATCCATCTCACTGTTATTGAGGCATTCATCTCACTGTCACTCAGGAATCCATCTCACTGTCACTCAGGCATCCATCTCACTGTTGTTGAGGCATTCATCTCACTGTCACTCGGGCATCCATCTCACTGTTATTGAGGCATTCATCTCACTGTCACTCAGGCATCCATCTCACTGTCACTCAGGAATCCATCTCACTGTCACTCAGGCATCCATCTCACTGTCACTCAGGAATCCATCTCACTGTCACTCAGGCATCCATCTCACTGTTTTTGAGGCATTCATCTCACTGTCACTCAGGCATCCATCTCACTGTTATTCAGGCATCCATCTCACTGTCACTCACGCGTCTATCTCACTGACACTCAGACATCTATCTCACTGTCAGCAAGGCATCCATCTCACTGTCACTCAGGCATCCATCTCACAGTCAGTCAGGATTTTAATATTCAAATCACGCCAAGAACGCTGACCATGCTTGTTACGCTGAAAAAGTAGATGTTTTAATTACACTGAAGAGAGGAAGTCAAAACAATATGTCACTTTTTCACTCACTTTATGCCGTAATCAGTGGCAACAATGATCTTTCTCTTAAACCTCAAGTCCCTGCTAAATGCGGTATGTACACGGAAAGGGCCGAGTAGTGGCAAGAGTAGTACCTTCATTCAAGGACAGTCACTGATGTGTGGGCGGACGGCTGTCGAGCGACCACAGCGTACGGATCAATATTTATATCTTCAAAGAATGAATCAAAGCTTAAGATCTCTGACATCCAGTACGTTCAGGTAGGATATTACACTGGCAGTAATGTCGATTGCCCAATCGTGTATGTAGAAACAGTGGACTCCATCACCACGCCGGTCCATTGACGTTTCACCGAATCATTGCGAGATTGTAAGCTAAGCCATGTAGATACGTAGATGTCTGCGTGATATCCTTCTCATATACACTGTTCAAAAAAAGAAACGCAAAACCCAAGTATCAGTGAAACGTTGGTGTTATTCAAGGACGTGTAGATCAGCCGAAAACAAAGATACATGAATGAAATTCAGTGGACCAATGCTATCTTGTCCACATTTCATGAGAATAACAGTCATATCAGTCATTACTGCTGTCCACCAGGTGGTGTTGACGTCACTTCCATCTCTCTGTCACTCAGGCATCCATCTCACTGTTATTCAGGCATCCATCTCTCTGTCACTCAGGCATCCATCTCATTGTCACTCAGGCATCCATCTCACTGTCACTCAGGCATCCACCTCACTGTCACTCAGGCATCCATCTCACTGTTATTCAGGCATCCATCTCACTGTTATAAAGAACTCAATGATACCACTAATTGTAGTACTTCATATCGGAAGTTCTTTATAAACTGCGGTTATAAAGAACTCAAAGATACCACTAATTGTAGTACTTCATATCGGAAGTTCTTTATAAACTGCGGTTATAAAGAACTCAAAGATAACACTAATTCTAGTGCTTCATATCGGAAGTATTTTTATAAAATGCGGTTATAAAGAACTCAAACATACCACTAATTGTATATAGCAGCTCTTTACTTCCGTAAATATTCATCAACCACTACTTTTAGTTCTCTGCAACAGTCGACTTATTATTTCTACGTTACTGTTATATCATGGGTTTATCAAAAATAACTCACAAATTCTGCAAACTATCCATAGTACTTCGGTTGGGGCGGCTTCATTTCTATCTCTGAAACGTTTCCTGTCCGGGTAAGATTGGTGAATGGGAAGATTAACTCAGACATGGATTTTTCAGAGGAGATCCGATTTATGTAAAGTACATCTGTTACTTCGGACTTCTCTAAAAATGTCCACCATAGCAGTGCTATTTACATGAACAAACACCAGTTACAGTTGTCTATAACACTTGCAATAGAAGCACTGTTAGTAGTATATTCACCTACCACACAAGAATACATTAATATTTAACAATTACTGTACAACCACTGTTATTTTATAACACTCCTTATACAAATGACTGTTATCACATATCACGTTACAGGAACTGTAGTAATCCCAGTCTGTAGTGCCCGTTACCTAACCACTGTTGTTTATAACACTCCTTATACAAATGACTGTTATCACATATCACGTTACAGGAACTGTAGTAATCCCAGTCTGTAGTGTCCGTTACCTAACCACTGTTGTTTATAACAACCACCATAAGAACAGATGTATATTATATAACAATGACAAATACGTTGTTTCAAAGGCATTTAGAAGTTGGAGGAATCAAACTAAAAGTGCTTTATGGTTCAACTTCTTTATTATGCAAGGTCACAACGTTTCGAGAACTGATGTTTTGTGTTCTTTTAACCTGATAGCCAGTGGTCGACCAGTTTCACCAATATATGTCTCTTTACAACTGCATTGGATCTGGTAGATGCATCCTGCTGGGTTGTTGCATTTAGGTGTTGATGGCCCACGTCCATTAGCTGATAGTAGCGTTTTCAGGTTGGTGTCGCTACGGAAGGTGACGTCTATTCCTGTTGTTTTCTTGATGAGACGGCTGATGCGATGACTTATCTGGCCATGGTATGGTATGTTAATTCTGATGGGGGAAGGTTCTGGTTTAGTTGACTTGGGAGTTTCTTTCAGGGTCTTGGTGATGGTGTTGCTGACTTAAAGAACACAAAACATCAGTTCAAAATTTGGATCAGAAGTCTGCTGTATGTGAACACATCATGCACAACCCCAATCACAAGATTGTTTGGGACAACACCAGGACATTAGTTAGGAACGCCAATGACATAAAAAAACGGAAGCTCCTAGAAGCCATTGCAATCAAGCGGAACAATCCCTCAATCAACAGAGACGGAGGTGTTTACTTACCAAATGCATGGAACCACCTTATCCACAGTGACTAATCTTTATCCAAACATCTTTACCTGTAACTCGTTAACCTAATCAACACAAGCCTGCACACCAATCAGTTGAAGACTGTACATAATTTGAAGCCTGCACATCTATCAATCGAAGCCTGTACATCAATTAATAGAAACCTGTATATCTTGTTACCCATTGTTATCAGTCTACTGTTATGTGTATATATACTGCAACCCTTTAGTTTTACCCTCACTGCAGCTGAAGAAGAGACTAGAATCTGTCTCGAAACGTTGTGACCTTGCATAATAAAGAAGTTGAGCCATAAAGCACTTTTAGAATGACAAATACAACACTGATTTTCTAACGACCAAAAACTGGTTACATGATTCACAATACAAACACTGTTATCTGTGATACTTTAAGTTACAAAGCATCAAAGGTGACCATACCTCCCACACCTTAACGTAGGCTTGAGGTAGTCTTAACGTTATGGTGGCCGATATTCCCATATCTTAACATAAACTTAAGGAAATCTTAGCGCCAAGGCGACCCTAACTTTATACCTTCACACATACATACAGTCATAACACTAAGGTGACCGTAAGTCCGATATACTAACATAGATTTTAGGTAAAGGCTTAGCTCTAGGATAGCCATAAGTCAAATACCTTTCCATGGACGTAAGTTTGTCTTAACACTGAGGATTAGTACAACAGATGCAGATGGTTCGTATCCTTCTGTATTTATTTAAAAAGAAACATTAAAAAAATATTATAGAAAATGTTTACAGAAATTTATGAACACAAGTGTCATGTTTCAGGTTGGAATATCTTGCGAAGTCTGACAGCTAACAGCGAAGTCTGAGAATATACTTTCAGGAACCAGATTGTGTACTTAGTAGTGTAAACCATGAGTCGTATGATCTCGGGTTTACGTTCTTACAATATTTCATAATTTTAAGAGCAGTGAAAGCAAACAAAATTTACACTCTCCAAATAATTTTCTTGGCTCTTCCAATGAATACATTGCGGAGATTCATAAAGGTCCCCTAACACTATCACTGTCACGCCCCGCTTGAAATATAACCCGAATATATTTTGTCAGATATAAACTAGATATTTCGCCTTCCACGGGTTGCCGTGACAACGCCTCCTTTCATCGTTAATGCACTTGAATGTCTGCTCCAGAGAACATCCAGTTACGATTATCAGCTGATAATACCATTTGACGTACAAGGCGTGAAAGCCGTGAAAATTACAGGAACGAATCACTGAACACCTTTAATAATTCAAAAGTGATATTCCAAGCCTATATCTCCGCTTTGTTGTCAGTATACTGCTGATATTAACGGTCAAGCTCACACCAGCGTGATATACTATCTTCGATGGTAAGGGGAATTTAACTCCATTCTGTTAAGATATATTCCCCGGAAACTGTCGTCACCACGGTTCCTTTTGTGATTAAAAAAGACGACGGTATAGATACCAGTTGGTTAGAATTTCATGAAATTTCATAAGCAGCCGGTGACTTCACTTCCAGAACTAAGTAATGGCGCTAATTAGGACGCCGGTGTTTATTAAATGAAAATAGACATAGGCGTGACAGTTCACATCATCATCACTGGGCACGCTACTGTGACAGAGCTAGCCATTTAGTTTACCTCGACACGTTACTGGAAAAAAGCGTATTGATTTCACGCCTTGATATAATCATATACGTCTCATAATAGAAAAGACAGCTAATAACTCATTTCTATATAACTAACTGGTTTTCAATTTTTGTTTGTTTTTCCCCCTCAAAATCTACTGAGCGAGAGTGCATCGGCGCATAAACATCTTGTGTTATCATTTTACAAGTTGGGCGACCCAATGTCAAGGTTTAAACCCGTCAGTCATGCTTAAATTTGATTGTGGCCCAAAGGTTCAAAGGTTAAGCCCAAGCTCGTGCTCTCTCCACCTAAACAGGCTATCTTACGTCAGAAAACGTCCGTCTCCGCGAGCAGAGAAGTTGATATAGGTCCTGTCTGGCTCCCCACCGGCGATGCTCTCGAGGATGACCTTTGTTCGCTAAATAGATCAATCGTGGTTTACGTCACAGTAGGAATTGTGACGTCATTAGGAAAAGAAAACTCCTGTAGAGGGCGGGCCAAACATCCCCGTATCCGCATTTTGCATGTGGCATGTAAAGGTCAACTGTAAGCTGGATTAGGGGGTAGCTGTTTTCTTTGCAACTTATTAAAGGGTTTTTTGAATTGTTAGCTGGCGGTCCCGTTCACCGCCACTGCTATCGTCCACACCGGAAGTAGTTCCCAGTCAACATATTACGCAGTGAATGGTAAAGGTCACAAGTCACACATAACGAACTAGCGTCACACCAAATTCACAGGGAGAAGGGGTGGGTTTGTTTACAGGGACGAAAATGTCGTCATGAATGAGTGTGGGTGCCACTAGGACACTGGGGCTTGGATGTTTATCGTACAATATTTTCGTTCGTGCGTACTGAGGATGTCGTAAGCCAGACGTTAATGGCGTGTGAAATCCCACTATTGAATATTGAACCAGGACTTACAGCTGATGCAGAAAGTGGAGCTTGCATCACTCCTTCCGCCTGGGATCATATTCCGACATAATGGTGCATGTTTTAAAAAGATAAAACACCATAAGAATACAGAAAACGGTTGTTGGATCAGCTTCGAAATTATAGAGTGAGAGAGTGTGTTTAGTTCCAGTTATATGGCAGAGGTCTGTAAATAACTGAGTGCGAACCAGACAGTTCAGTAACCAACATCACGGGGGTCGATCTGCTCGACTGGGATACAATAGTAATTAGCAATAGTAGATCTATGCCATTCAATACTAGTAGAAGACAGAAATGGGCGTCACATATTGTATGCAAGAGGGAATCTTCGACATATGCAAGAGGGACTCTTCGACATATGCAAGAGGGACTCTTCGACATATGCAAGAGGAAGTCTTCGACATATGCCAGAGGGACTCTTCGACTAACGAACGCTTTAACCACACGTTTGCTTCACCGCCCGCAAACAAATTAATGAACAGATTAGACAAAATGATCGCTAATATATATTTTGTGAAAATTTTTTTTCATGGTTTTGATTCAAATATCCAATATTCATCGGGAAATAGAAGGCAATGTAACGTACATGAGAGGAAACTCTGGTGTATTCCACATTCATGCCGTAATTTATACTTCTTTCACACAACGGCATGAGTGAGTGAGTGAGTGAGTGTGGTTTAAAGCGATAACACCTTTGTGAAAGAAAGCACAAATGTAATACTGACAAGAGAAGGTGGGATGACCTATTGGTAAATAAAATGTTCAATCATCATATCGAAGACCCGGGTTTAATTCCACAGAGAGAAACAATAAGTGAAGACCATTTCTGGCGTTCCCCGCAGTATTGTGTGTGGAATATTGTAAAAAGCGGGGTAAAACTAAACTCGCGTATAGACAGTTACGGACAAAGTTCAAAACATGAAAAAAACAATATACAGATGACAGCTTCTTCTTTGTTGTATAACATGAGGTTTTTGGACTACTTCTTGCCCTTTCTTCAGGTGAAGAAGTGTCTAAATGTCTACCCGTGAAGGTCCCGGACAGAACAGGCCTTCAGCAACCCATGCTTCCTATAAAAGGCTACTCTGCTTGTGGTAAGAGGCGATTAACGGGATCGGGTGGTCAGGCTCGCTGACTTGGTTGACACATGTCGTCGGTTCCCAATTGCGCGGATCGATGCTCATGTTGTTGATGACTGGATTGCCTGGTCCATACTCAATTATTTACAGACCGCCGCCATATAGCTGGAATATTGCTGAGTGCGGCGTAAAACTAAACTCACTCACTCACTCAAACCGTCTGCCAAGAATCTCATTGAAACATAATTATGGCGGACACGGATTCGAACCCTCGGCTATAGGTTTCTGTAACGAATGCTAGACACAACTGTGCAATGCGAGTTCCTAAGACGCCGAGGGCACATGCACTCCGTTGAACCACATGATAAGGTGACAAGAATGTTGAGAGATCAGCTATATTGTTCCGCCTAGTGACGGTGACGTCGTCAGCCACGCAACAGCCACGTACACGTCGCGGCTCATCGTTCTTAATTACATGAAGAGTTTCCATTTAGTGGCCTACGGTTTCCAACCATATAACTTAATGCTATTGTTGTAGGGCGGGGTTCCACGATGTGACCCGGGGGCTCTGTGGTTATTGCCTGGGTGGGGGTACTACGTGTGGGGGATAGTTGCCCTTGCCCCAGGTGTCAAATTTCAAAGAACCTCTTACAGTTTATAAAACATCGTGTAAATATTTTGATAGGAATTCTTTACACAAAGCGCTTGTCCAAGGTGAACGAACACGCAAAAGTTTAAGTGGTGAGAAAAAGTGAAGTGCAACTGAAGTACATGTGTCTGAAAAGATTTCGGTATATTTCCCTTTAACCAGCTGTCATATTACTGCCGTACACAAAACATGAACCTATCAAACATCTGGAATCAATTTGTTTTTAACGTTTGTTTATAATATTAATATCGGGCTAGTTATTCTCGAAACGTTCGTAGTTCTACAAACTTCTTTAAGCCATTTATAACACACTGGCTACGATCAAAGTTAAGAATTCTTAGGGCTAGGAATGCTTCGAGAATAAGGGCCCACGGGCCCTTTCTACAAAACTGTGGTAAGCCTAAGATCTCGTAACTTAGTATTCGCACCTCCTGTGTTATAACATAGCAGGTACGAATACTACGAGAAAAGTTACGATATCTCAGGCTTACGAGAGTTTTGTAAAAGACAGCCCGGGGACTAGATTCTGGAAGCTCTCTTAGCTTTAAGACAGTCGTAAGTGCCAAACATTAACATTAATTTACGACTATCTCAACGCTAAGACAAGTTCGAAGATCAAGGCCCAGGATGTCAAAACCTATTTCTGGTAAGCTAGCCTAGTGGGTCAAAAGACGTAATGCTCAGGTAGAGAACACACCCCAAAGAAACATTATCACAAAGTCTGTACTAAAAGAGGCGGAGATTCCTACCATATCTTAATCTTGTGTTTAAGCATCACCTAAAACAGAGACGACTCCCAGGTTCATGTTTTGTTGTGATTTATGTTCTATTGTTCCTACCACTTTATGATTATTCAGCAAAACGTATACTCTGGGGGCGCATCTTGTCTCCGATTCATATATCTGACAACAAACGTTCATTGAAGGAAGCGTAGCCTATACAGATGAAATATCGCCGAAATTTAACTCCTTTAGAAAAGGCTAACGTGCTCCTGTACGTTTCAAACTGCATTGCTCTCTGCGGGGGTGAAGTCTGTGTTGTAATATGGAGACACAGAACTTTATTGCCTCGTAAAATATTAAAAGGCCTCCCTTTGACATATTTATTATTTCCGATATCGAACGCTATGAATTTCAATGGGAGATCAAGGTTTAAGAATAATAAGATGGTTCAGCAATTTCTTTGAGCTGAAATTGCTCAATTCTGAGGAAGACTTAATGGCACTGCTATGTATCAAATATACCATAGATACAACATATATATTGTGAAAGGTGAAAATACGATTTTTTTTACTTCGTTCCTCATCTGGTCGTTGACTTCTGACTTTGCACTCTCACAACAGTGTATCAGTCTTCAAAAAAACTTCGTTCAGTAGATAAATTCCTACTTCATCTGCGCAGTGCTCGGTCCTCTACCGGCCGAACATTATTTCATGCGAACCCGACAGAATTATGCACCTTGGCGCGCTATTTACGAACATCCTATATCCCGAAATAAGTTCGGCAAACACCGACAGCACTGTGTGTTTTTGATGTACGGAGCAGTTGTTTACATTCCATATATGGCAAGTGTTTTCTGTTTGGAAACTGATCGCTTCGACGTTTCAATTATCGAGTTCAGGCACGTCGTAAAGGATAATATGTCTTTTATTGCACAAATAGGAAGCTAAAGTGAGTGCATATGCCCTAATATTGTCGAAAATATGACATCGTGCCTTTAATGTCAACCAGGGGGGGCTTCATTGTATCCATTTAGAGTAAACTCAAGTGCAAAAGTAAGTACACGTATTGGTATGGATTATTTCCCAAACAAAACCAACATAAAGTGAAAAACGTCTGCATGTTTGAGCTGATTCCGTCGAATCACACATGCATGGTAATTACTAGAGGCATACAACGCAGTCAACAGCAATTATCAATATTAGATAATAACTGCGTATATTGTCAAAGGCCCATATCAAGATGTCCTATTATCAACAGCGGAGCGAACACGAGCAATTCTAATGTCGCAGGTTTGGGGTTTCGAACAGCCATTCTACTAGAATGTTCTGGTACACAAGGCAGACAATGATGAGACTAATGAGACACTTCAACAAGACTGGTCAGACATATGAAACTCCCAGAACTTGAAGAAAAAGAATGACCATCCCGCACGAAGACCTTCATCTGCGCAACCGGATGCTGAGAGTGACGTCATCAGCATAAACGGCACTGGGTCACGACTGTGTGATATCAGCATCCAGGCCTATTGACCATTTTATGTTGACATCGACTAAATCGTTCAGGTGGGGCGAGAAGCGTGAGGCTCTGACAATGTCGCAAATGGTTGTCATATATGTGGTGTGTTTATAACACTTAAACATAAAATTCGCCTTTGGCCTTTGGAAAATAACAACAAGACACTAGGTATCTGCAGGACTCTTTTGCACGTGCGGTTATTTTGGGAAAATGGGATTTTTACCATGGGCATGTTCGACAGCTCGATGGTTGTGCTTGATGCTCAGTAAACATTTAATTTTAAAAAAGTTGATTTTTCAACTTTGTCCAGCACTATCTCTCGCCTCAAACTCTCGAGAAAAAACTGTATTCCTCCATCCATTGTTAACCACAAAAATGGCTTTCCAAATCTTGAAAGGTTCAGGTCAATAATTACTGCATATGTCATCTGTCAGATTGACGGAAATAACAATTGTTTGCAACTCGGGACTTCCTCGTTCTTCCTCATTACCTGTGGACATAATCTGTACAAGTTATCGGCAAAATCTTGAGTGAACATGATTTTCAAAGATATTTCACAGTAAATTCAGATGTCAGTGCTTTAGGCCAGCGCTGAAGAAGATCGTGTTTTTCCCTGTCACTTTTGTTATGTATGGTACAGTTGGTTTGCAGTGAGGATAGAATTAATGGAAAGTTTGCAGAAGGTTGTCAAATTTGAACATCAACAATGACGGAGGTGTTTTACGGCAAATTGATATTGTATGGGCGCTTCATGTAGGACTGTCCTGTCCTGGGGGGATTTCAAACAAACCGCTTCGTTATATTATTAGTGTGTTGATAGTACGAGAGATTTGCAATATTCCAGCAATACCACGTACGGAGACTCCAGAAACAAGGTTCACACATTGCCTCCATGTGGGGAACCGAGGGCGGTCTTTGACGTGACGAGCAACGCTTTATCCACTTGGCTGAATAACCGCCCCTTGGTTTAGTATTGATTACCAATAAATCAGAGGTTTTAGAAATCTGGACACAGGAACATCAGGGTGGTAGGTTTTGAAACTACTTTTCTCGGAAAATCCTATTAATTTCGTGAAACTTAAACATACAAACACATTTGTCGGTGTCTGGCAAAGATACCAGAGTTTATGCATTTTCAGTACAAGGTAAACAGATAGCAAGACATATATACCAGTGATTGCACTTCAACATACAAACACATTTGTCGGTGTCTGGCAAATATACCAGAGTTTATGCATTTCCAGTACAAGGTAAACAGATAGCAAGACATATATATCAGTGATTACACTTCAACACGCATACATTTGACACAACGTTAGGGAAATAGATCACCTTGAAATACATGATAAGTCAGTTCAGCAATAATCATAAACTCTCTGGCAGTACTTCGCAAATCTCTCCCATTGGCTTGACCATGTAAAGGATTCAATGCCGTCTACTGTAGAAATGAGATTTTACTATATACAATACATATCACACATAAGAACCAAAGTTTATCTAGTGTGATGTTAATGACTGTTCGCCTTCAGAGTCGATATAGATAAAAGAAAACTTACAGGATCGCCATCTGATTACTAATAATACTTGCATATGAGGTGGTGGGGTAGCTTTTATAGCGCTCACACAGCAAAGACCCGAATTCTGTTTCCCACGTGTGTACAATACATGAAGCCCCTCATCGGCATGATATTGAGGGAATATTGCAAAAAGCGTCGTAAAACCTTACTCACCCAGTAACCCAGGTGTACATACCCTGAAAAAAATAAGCCCTTGCACACACACATTCTGAAGGTCGGTCGTGGAAATGTCCTGTGTGGTATTATACGTGCTATTCAGATAAAGGTGAACATTACTGATGAAGAAATATTTTATTTTAAATATCTAATGGAAAATAAATCTAAATTTAGAACGTTCCCGTCAGAGGATAATCGGTCTGTTATCTCCCAAAGCAGATTCTTTTGAAAACAGGAAAAATAAATGGAAATCAGATGATATCAAAACGTTTAAGCTAAACAAAAGTAGTCATCGAAAGAGAGGATTTTTTTGACAAACGGGAAAAGTATGCAACTGAGTAGTCACAAAGAGAAAATTTAATATATATTTCAACAAACAGAAAATATAGCAAACACTAGGTGAATTTAATCCGTCTAAGCATTTTCGCGCTTTAAATAAGACGAAGTGTTCTAAAATGCAAGTATCAAATTCCTAATTCAAATCTGGGACAGAGGTGCGTCGCCTTTGACAAAGCAAAGCACAGGATATGAAAGATGGGCCAGAATATACAAGGGACATAACTCGGGCAAGCTTAACAAACACATCTGAAATGGCTATTTCTTCCGAATGTTCCTACGCGAATGATTAACGCGAAATGCGGTTAAGACATATATTAGAAAAATGTTTTAAGTACCATTAAGGGTTTATGTAGCTTAAAATGAAGGTTCAGAGGTTTGTCAATAAGAATGAGGAAATGGAATATCAAAATTAGTTCGTTGTTTTGCATTAAAACATCAGACATAAAAAAGGACAAAATAAATATTAAATAAGTAATAAAAAAAACCCACATCAGCACCCCCTGACGTGCAAGTAGAAGCGCACGTCCAAGTAAGTGAAGGAGTGAATGACTGTGTTCAAATAAGGGTGTTTGAGTTTAATAATTTCCACTAGATCAGATTTGTTAAATTTACGCTTCAACTGTGACCAAAGGTTTTCAGAAAACGAATTCGCAGGCCATTTGTTAGAAATAGTTCTGCATCACTCTTACAAATATGAGTGAGTGACTGTTTTTAGCAATATTCCAGCAAAATCACATCGTTGGACAACAGAAATGGGTCAAAGACATTCCACCCATGATGAAATTGAACCCAGGTCTTCGGTGTGACAAGCGAACGCTTTAACCATTAAGCTACCCCACCATCCTCCTGATTACAAGAAATAAGGAATGAAATACATTCGATTCACACGAAATAAACACCATTTCAATTATCCGTTCCATATTGATACTGGGGACGATATACTAAGTATCTGGTCTTGGTGTGTGTCGATTCATGGTCTGAATGTGACGTCCATGAACAGTATAGGACGAAGCATCCAGACAGGGTTGGTGCCTGGATACCGTTTTCCTCTTTGTCCTCACCACAAGTACACACGTCCTGTCCATAAGTGTAAGTCGGACAGGTCCTGATGTACTCACACAGTCGTCGTGTACAGATGACGGTCATTTTACACTTGCTACGTCCTTTTACCAAGGCGCCCCTAACATCACCTGATACCTTTATATTCCAGTTATCTATTCTTTTCGAATACCTTAAGTGTTTAGAGTTGAATACATACTGCATGTGCAGCGATCCGTTCGTAATGCGGACTCGATTTTCAAGTCATTGATTTCTCTGCAACCGGACCAAGTTGAAGTTTGTAATTTAACCTGTCTGTGGTTACTCGTCTTCATGACATGCGTTTGTTTTATCAGCTGTTTTGTGCAGCGTCGTTTACTCGCCTCGTGATGTAGCTGTTTATTGACAGTCACGCAGATCGCTTTGACAGGCAACGACAGGGAAAGACTTAAGTTTGCCAAACAGCAAATGTCGTCTTCAGTGTATCATAATCACATTACTGTAATCGCAGTCTTCATGGCCGAACTAGCATAGTAATTGAGACGATTGCATGATGAAAACTGGGCGCTGGGGTAGCCTAGTGGTTAAACCGTTCGTATAGTCACCCCGAAGACCCGGGTTCGATTCCTCACATGAGTGCAGTGTGTGAAGCTCATTTCCGGTATCCTCCGCCGTGATATTACAAAAATATGGCTAAAGGTGTCGTAAAACTAAACTCACGCACTCACACGCTTCATAGGAAAACAAGTATAGTATTAAGATATTATAAACGACCATCATCACCAGGATATCGTAATCAAATTACTATCATCTCATTATCTAACTATCACGATCAAAGTATGGTGATCAAGCTTTACCGATCGTTGTATGACACTCGCGAACTAAAGAACCTGTTATCCAAAACTTTTGCCTATTTTATTCAAAAGTCCTTTGTACGCAGTTACCTTTCTTTCTTATGAACCAGTAACTTCATCAGTACCAAGCTTGGTGTCTTTGATACAGGGCAGCAGATTAGCTCGTTTTCACCCAAGTATAAAGTTGCATTGTTTGTCATTCCACTGTGTCACAGAGGTAATCCAGCACGTACTGAGAGTATATCCATTAACTTTTAAGCAACATCTAGCATATCGGAAACAGTTTAAGATTGTAACAAGTATATCTGAGATGTTTGACATATGAAAATAATATGTTTGACCATACTTAGCAGGCTTCGCTTCATTACTGGCATGGCATTTAGCAAGGAAGGAAGAGACGGAAAGGAAACCCTATACATCCCACATGATCTGCTCCTACCCAGGGATAGCGCTGACATACTAGTCACTTTTAATTAGTCATATGTACCATCATCATCATCATCATCATCATCGTCATCATCATCATCACCATCATCAACAACATTCTCATTTGCATCAACAACATCATCAGCATCGACATCGTCACCATCTTCATCTTCATCGTCATCATCATCATCACCATCATCATCATCATCATCATTGTCATCATCAACAACATCTGCATGATCAACATCATCATCAGTTGTCATTGTCATGACTGTGTTTTCGTCTACTTCATAGTCAACTAAAGGTCATCAAAGTCGTAAGCCACGAACACCACTAATTGATAATCAGCATCATCATCATCATCATCATCATCATCATCATCGTCGTCGTCGTCGTCCTCAACATTGTTACCACATTGCATTCTGCACGATCAGCACCAATATCAGTATCTATATTTGTTTGTTCAAATCATCTGGAAGTATCCGCTCCACGATCAGTTTCCCTCAGTTCATTTCGACTTTCCATAACTAGTTCTGTGACTTTTCGGGTCAGGTCCTATCAAGGACAGACAAATAAAATACTCCTACATAAATTGACATCTGTGGAGGCTAATGTCATATCTGTGAAGCCGGCCTGTTCCTTCCCAGTCGATGAAGACCACTGGGGAATGACTCACACACCCATCGACCTTCACCTTTAGGGGTAGACATCTTTGATTAGCTTCCCCGCTGCTATGTTAGGAGGCTGTGTGACCTGCGAGAAGCTACACTTGATTGATTACAAACTTGCAACGATTGGCGGAACGTTTACGGTCAACGACAAGAAGAACTAGACACGAGCGGCGCTTCAATCACTAACAACAAATAATGAGGCTCTCTACTCGTGTAGTACTCACTTTCCTACAGCTTCATGATTCGATCATCGACTATTTTGGTCAGTGAGTGAGTGAGTGAGTTTTAGTTTTACGCCGCACTCAGCAATATTTCAGCTATATGGCGACGGTCTGTAAATAATCGAGTCTGGACCAGACAATCCAGTCATCAACAATATGAGCATCGATCTGCGTTATTGGGAACCGATGACATGTGTCAACCAAGTCAGCAAGCCTGACCACCCGATCCCATTAATGGCCTCTTACGACAAGCATAGTCGCCTTTTATGGCAAGCATGGGTTGCTGAAGGCCTATTCTACCCCGGGACCTTTACGGGTCAGCGTACACAGACTGTGATCGTCGTGGTCACTATGAACATGATGAACAGATTCGCTAGCGGGGAAGGACGATGATGTCTGCGGCAATGGTGCTTTCACCCCAGAAACTTAGTGACGTCACCAGCTATAGGTTTATATGATGATTATCAGTTTACTTTGAATGTTCGTTTGTTTGTTGTGTAAGGTCGCACACAGCAGTGTTCCAGCTATAAGGTGGCGGTCTTTAAACGATCGAATCTGAACCTAGTAATCCAGTGATCAACAACATGAGCATCGATCTACGCAACTGGGATTCGATGCCGCGTGTCAACCAAGTTAGCGACCTTGACCAAGCAATACTGTCAGTGGCCTCTTAGGACAAGCATGAGTTGTTGAAGACCAGTTGTAACCCGGGTCTCCACTGGCTGAGGCATGCATGGGCTGCCGAAGACGAACGGATCGTGGTTATCATAATAGGATACCGTACTTCCACGGTGCCTTGAAACCTCTCTAGTCTGGATTCTGGTAGCCCCAACGTCTTGCCACGTGGTCAGTCGGAACGCACGTGTAAAATACAAAATTACAAATCCGACTATTCGATAACCCGGACAACTGGTAACGTCCTGATTAACGAGGTTTCACTGTTTTGAATACGATTGGAGTGAAGGTTCCTCAAGTATGGAGTGCTCTTACTCTCCTGTCATTAGAGACGACTTGCTCAATGACATAATCGTTGTATCACTGAAAAGGGGCTTGTTTGACTAGTTACGTGTACTACTTTTTCTTGTCACTCCCAAGGTCGTTGCTCTGTACTCTATGTTAGTACAATGTGTCAATACATTTTCTGGGGGTCAAACAGTCGTTATATTGGCGAATGCGGCGGAAGTCATGTCCATTCATCGATGTGACGTCACAGGACGCTGGACTGAGCGATGACGTCTCACTGTGTTTAGGCCCCATCTACCACGAGGTCAAGACGGTTGCAGAAAATCAAGGTGTGCTCTGTCTGAATTTTTGTTACAAAACCTCAACGGGGAATGTACAAGTACAATTTTACATCATACACATAAGTAAATATACATTCCGGTTCATAAAAAACTTTCTTAACTAAAGTTTTTTTGTAACATTGTTCACTGGATCTGAGGCATTTGGGGAGAATGAAGGCTGTGCAACATACTTCACATGGCAATGTGTTTTGTGGGAACAATCACAGCAAAGCCCTTCCTATGGTCATAATGCATCTCTGTTAAAACATTGTTAATTGTCCGATAATGACTTACAACAAGCCTCGGTAACAAAGTCAAAGTCAGATGTTTACTGTACTTAAGACCTCAGGCCAAATACCAGTAATATAAGTATACACCCCGCTCATGTTACACACATTTTAGAACAGTTCAGATAGGATATTGCATTTAGGGATAACAGCATGTTTTACATAATTACTAAATCAAGTACTTCAGTTTTAGAGGACAGAAAGGACACAAAGACAGCTGAGGATATCTTAACAGATAATTACCCTTACAAGATAATTGTTTGAATAAACTCTGCGAGGCATCACGCGCAGTGAACGTGATTAAACGGCTTACACCACGAGGGAGTACTTACTCAATACGAGGGTGGTGTAACAGGCATGATGAAGATTATTGTTTTTAAATAGAAATAATTGCCCTGGATCACTTAAACACTTCCAAGAACAATGGACATAACTTTCCAGAGTGGTTTAATTGTTCTACAAACTGAGTTTACCTCAGGCGAGATTAAACGCTGGATAATTCCTTGCACGTAAAATAGCATTTAGACCACTCGCAATCGTGTAGACCCCCACATGATTGCAAGGTATAGCTTTATGTCGGAATGTCCAAAAGCCGACTATATATGATAGATAACGCTGTAACCGGAGTGGGTGCTGACTCACTGCAGGGCCACAGGGCCAGTCCAGTGGCGGGACAAACGTAAATCGAAAGTAGAAATAGACGGCGAGGCCGCCACGTCACGCTGCAAAGAGCCAATATATTAACTTGTCGCCCGAGATTGACTTTTCAAGGCCGATTGAGTCTAGTGCTAGAGCTCGCATTATCACAGAAGCAGAAACGATTTTAAGTGCGTCTCATAGGGCTCTCCACGTGCAGTTTGGATGATATTGGTTGTAATATACGTGGATGAGACGATTGCTTCAGACACTTTTTAGACATGTCTCAGGAAGATATCTGTGGAGTGTAATCATATTTACAACAGTAGGCTTCAGCTGGAGAACATCACACAATAAAGCGGTTCGATACGATCGTCCTCTGGGAGTACAGCATCAACGTTTAGTATGGTGTTAGGTGTTTGTTGGCTTTCTCATAGTACGGCAGAGAGGGTTGGGGGACATGTGGAGGCTGACTACTACTACTACTACTACGACGACGACGACGACGACGACTATTACTACTACTACTACTGCTCTTACTACTAAGTATTACTACTGCTACTACTACGACGACTATTACTGCAGGTACCACAGGTACTACTACTAGAGCTGCTGCTACTACTACTACTACTACTACTAGAGCTGCTGCTACTACTACTACTACTACTAGAGCTGCTGCTACTACTACTACTACTACTACTACTACTACTAGAGCTGCTGCTGCTACTACTACTACTACTACTAGAGCTGCTGCTGCTACTACTACTACTACTACTAGAGCTGCTGCTGCTACTACTACTACTACTACTACTACGACGACGACGACGACGACGACGACTATTACTACTACTACTACTGCTCTTACTACTAAGTATTACTACTGCTACTACTACGACGACTATTACTGCAGGTACCACAGGTACTACTACTAGAGCTGCTGCTACTACTACTACTACTACTAGAGCTGCTGCTACTACTACTACTACTACTAGAGCTGCTGCTACTACTACTACTACTACTACTAGAGCTGCTGCTGCTGCTACTACTACTACTACTAGAGCTGCTGCTACTACTACTACTACTACTACTACTACTAGAGCTGCTGCTGCTACTACTACTACTACTACTACTAGTACTACTAGAGCTGCTGCTGCTGCTGCTGCTACTACTACTACTACTACTACTACTAGAGCTGCTGCTACTACTACTACTACTACTACTACTAGAGCTGCTGCTACTACTACTACTACTACTACTACTACTACTAGAGCTGCTGCTGCTACTACTTGTAATAATAATGATAGTGCGAAGAAAGAAGAGCTGTAAGCCGCTTCAGAAAGAATCACAACCCAGTGTAGACAGACATTTATCAAAATGGTTATAACATAAGATCTTAAAAATGTCATTAGATGTTTAATTGTTTAGGGTAGGTTGTACGTGTTTCCACAGTGTTGCTGTTACCTTGTTGGACTATCTCTCACCATATATTTCAGTTTGTGTTTTGGGCACAGTGATCAGAGATCGATCTGGCTCATGGAATAACGAGGAGTCAATAGTGTTAGTATGATTTATTACGGGGGATGAAGTACATCAGGCCTGATGAAGTCGTTCTGAACATCCCGTACATAATTATACAAGTTATTGTGTAAGAATGAATTCCGTACATCCAATGTGATGCGGAGTTATCCACAAACATCATGATTTAAACGAGCAAATAGTTTGTCACAAGTCTGCAATGTATATTACCTAACGTACATCGACGAAACACCTTCAGGAACAGGAGTGAACACTTACATAAAGCGCAATACTATGAATACATGCACCTTCCGGAGTCAAGGCAAGAGTCCGACCACTAGCGGAGTTGATGCGACACGTCAACATCACCCTGTCACGTCAACATCACCCTGTCACGTCAACACTACCCTGTCACGTCAACATCACCCTGTCGCATCAGCACCACCCTGTCACGTCAACACCACCCTGTCACGTCAACACTACCCTGTCACTTCAACATCACCCTGTCGCATTAACACCACCCTGTCACGTCAACACCACCCTGTCACGTCAATACTACCCTGTCATGTCAACACTACCCTGTCAAGTTATCACCACCCTGCCATGTCAACAACAACGAGACTGACTGAAAGAATCAAGGTTAACTAAGTCTCAAATTGCTTTGCTGAGGAGGAATGGACAAGGAAAGACGTCTAGCCTTAACAAAATGTCGATTCGATTGACAGCAATGGTGGACAACCGCATTGGAATGTCAGTAGAGTTGGTTCAAATACCCTAGAATATTTGGCATCAGGTCATTATTAGTCGAACGCCGAAATTTACGTATAAATGCACATTCCTGCAACAGCTAAGGGAGGTAACTTCTATAAGCTCACCAATGGAATACAGATAAAACATTCCGGGATCATCTGGAACTATATATTGTCTAGTCTAGAAAGGAGAGGATACACTGTCGATGTAGGTTTATAACACGTTCCCCTCGTCCCATGGACAGATAATCACCCCTCCCTGCGTTCCCTCCCAAACCCTTCAGTCATGACCCTAGCCCCTACTCATTAACCTTTGTTAGATGATAACCGAAGCATCTCTGATAATGTGACAACCAAAAGTATCGATTTCCCATATCCAGAAATGAACAAATACCTTGCATCATAAATGTGCAATCGAGCCAGTAGTAATAGGATTGCTGAACATTGTACCTGCTCAAATGTTGTCTGATCGAAAGTTACAGATTAAATCTATATTCTTGAAGGTTTATGGCTGTAATTTGAAACAGGGTTTTAATGCTTGATCAGGCACTAAAGTCCTTGCTTGCAACAATGTGCCACTATGTGTATAAAACTACATACAAGATACATATATATAAATAAGTAGCTAACATTTATCATCATTATCTGAATTCTCGCGAACAGCATAAATGGCACAAAACACCATCCATGATGAGTTATATTACTGTTATTTCTGAGCAGTATGTGAAATTAGACAATAAAATTCAAGTATTGACCAAGGTGAAGGACAAGAACAAGAACTTCAAGACATTTATTAAAAACACAATCTCCTCGTCTGCACTGGTTTTACGTATGTCGTCTTACATCCTCATACCATGTAAGACGTATTGATCAAACATTCACCATTTTGAATGGAAGTAAAACAGACAAAAACTTAAACAATCACGACGAGCAAGTCGTCTAAGCAGGCGTTAGCTATAGTGTATCGTCATAGGTTGTAAGTAAGCGGATCAAGTAGGGTGCGTTAATTCCGGCACCACGTTTGTTATCTGTGTTTCGAAAAAACGTTATCAAAATTCGGTGTGAGAATGTGAAGGAACATATCTCTGCTTACCCTCATCCAGCAGAGTGTAGTCGATACCCATGGTCTGTCACAAGAGGCACAAGGTTCAGGACTAGTTGCGGTGAACAAAAATGAGTCATAAATAGTCTCAGACCCGTGTCATAATCCGTGGTCATTATCTCTAGGTACAAACTCAAGATGACGAAGAGACCAAGACGTGGTCGTTAAGAGTTTCTGATTCGTGTCATAGTCAGTTGCAGTATCTGTAGTTGAAGGATGAAGATGATGAAGTTAACAACATATAAAGGTATGTTTCTTCTGGTCTCTCTGGACATAGGCCGGTGCTGAATGTCTGTGTCATGTTGGTGTTAGGTACTTGTACTTTAAGATATAAGGCGGTTTCATAAGACTACTTTGTACATGCGTAACCTTGACTGGGATCGTTATCATAGCATCTATACAGTCACGCCCACTAGTTGAAAATGTGTGTTCGTCTAGACTGATGTGATGACCTTGACCGATTATACAAGGTTAGAGTGTTGTTAACTTCCTGGTTTTTGAATGAGTGAGTAAAGTGTGATTACTGTGTTTGTCACCTGAGACTTTATTTGGAAGCAGTAGAAACTCATACCCATGAGACTACCCGCTTGCTTCCGTCACGTAGGGAAAATGAATATTACTTAACATACTAAAACGCATGTACATAGTTGACTGTCTCTCTCACAAACACGCGCATGTAAACCCTAACAAAGTTACAAATATGACATTTTGTCTGTACAACCAATGCCTAAAATTCGGCTCTAATATTCCGGCCCCTAATTGTTACTTATATCTGAATGCAACAATTACCATGAAAGTTTACATACCAAATTATTACTTGCAAATAATTTCATCCTGTGCTACATAAACTGACTAACAGCTAGATATAATGACAATGAACATTCTAACTTGTTTAAGTGTGACGAAGCCCTGTATTAAAGTGTCTGCGTTTGTCAGGAACAATTCATGTCAAGATTTACTGTAAATATTTCAACTTAACTTACTACTTTTTGTCATGTAATTGAGCCCATAGTAACTAGTTTTCAGGCTTTACGGTCTAACCTATGTTAACTGGTTTATTTTGGAAGGGATACAGTATTTCCTTCCATAAAACTCAAAGGAAGACTAGTGTTATCATCTTTATTTGAACTATATCTTCATTATTAGTTACTCCAGGACAATTAAAATTATAGGTGAAGGTAGCCAGTAGAGTCTGCTATCACATGTTCAGTTATCAAATCATAAGATTAGTTAATAGGTTTGCTATGGACTAAAACCTGATGCTTGAGTAACACAATTACTGAGTTCCAAGTTTCAGTTATATTATTTCTTGGTCAAGTCAGAGTTTGTCCCCTCCGACGTCCGCCAAGCACCTATAAATTCCAAAACCATTCTAGTTGGTGGCAGTTCCCACGTCGGACTCACATGAGATTTCTTTGTTAGAATCATTGGGCGCATGGCGCTCTCTGGTATGTTGACCCTACTTAATCGTCCACCCACTGTAATTCTACCACCTTCTACAAATGGATCAAGCTTGGAGATTAGACTACTTCTGTTCAGATTGAGTCCTTCGCTTGGGGTAAGTCTTTCAAGCTCACTTGAAAAGTTCTGCTGTTGAACATCCTGAATAATGGCTTTCTATGATTCTTCCAATTCTTCAACTGTCAACATGACAGGTTTCTTTTGCTTCTTCTTCATTTTACACAGATCTAGGAGTACATTCCGTATCCTGAGTACCCTTGCAATAGTCTTCCTCAGATCAAACCACTCTGAATTGTGACCGATAAGATTGTCTACTTCCGTGCATGGCTTGCTGTAGTCTATCTAGTTCACCTGTGCAACCTTCCTTAATTTTCACATCTGTTTTGTTTTTTCAGATTCTTGGACAAGCCCATTCACCATCCAGCCAGGAATCGTTCTTACAGTACAGGGTCCATTACCATGACTGTTGATGATTTCGAGGGGTTCCAGTGCCATAGGTACATTGGTGCCAATTAGTAACTTGCGTCTATAGGTGGTAGTGTAACGACCCACAGATGCGGCCAATAATGTAAGAACCCTTTTTGGGGAATAGTGCTTGTGGAAATATTCATTTGCTCCTGTGCGAAAACTGTAAGTAGTTTCATCCCGTTCTTTCCATGGGTGTATGGTATTCACAGACTTCACAGAGTCGTAGTGCCAACGACTATATTCTTCTTCTCCCATGTGACATGCAGCTCCTCAGCCTACTTTGGTGCAGAAGGCTGCGGAACTGCCGTTGCCAAAGATGGCATATGTCTTGAAATATCTATCCCCGGAAGCGGCTTTAATTCTAACAGGAACTAAAGGCCTGTACCTCTTTATGGTCCTCACTGTGACCTGTAGCCAAGCAGTTGTATGTTACAACCTTTCGTTCAGTCTGATCCTTTTCTTTCTTTGGAGCATCTCTACTGTGGTCATGGAAACATGTTGCATTTTTACAGATATGGCAGGGCCATCTGCTGGGGCACTCGCGACTTGTATGTCCAAATTGTAGACAGCCAAAACATAGTCCCTTTGGTCTTAAAAAGTCATTAGTTGTCACCCACTGTCTTAAACTGAAGTCGTGTGCACATTTCCATACTGTGATCCTCGACACAGAACCAGCATGGCTTGGCGAATGCTCTCAAAGCTCTTTGTTGTGTTTTGAATGGCATGCTACGCGTCTCTGATTTTATCTGACCAGAGTAGGTTTCTTTGGTTTTTATCTCATGACTTCTAGATGATTCTGATTTCGATGTACAGGTAGCAAATCTCTTTGGTGCTTACTTCAGGTTAGGTTTTGGTTGAGCTTGTTTGTCATCGACAATTGTGTCAAACAATGGACGTGACAATATCTGTACTTGTCTATCCATGAAACGAACAAGGTCTGCAAAGGTGACATTTCTTCTGTCCAAGATATCAAATGAAACTGCCCTCCATTTTCCTGTTAACTAATATGGTAACTTTGGAATCAGTTCTCTGAGGCTTTTGGGATGATCTAATTCTCTCATGTATTGTATATCTGCCATTGTATTTCCACACCTTGTCAGGAATATAGAGAAGCTGTTCAGTGCATCGCTGTCTTCTGACTTAATAGTCGACCATTTCCAGGCTTGTATTTGTTCCCAACTCTCTGATCCAACAGTGATCTGGCTTGTTCATAACCACTTTCCGGATTCATGTGAATGCAGTTGGTGGGCTGATCCAAGTAATACAGCCTATTCTTGGGACTAGTGGTCTGTGCCATCTTCGAAGGCTCTTATGAATGGCATATATTGTAAAGGGTCTCCACTAAATATGGGTATTTTCTTGATGGGTAGAGTGGCAAGGTTCTGATGTTCTACCACAAGCTGGATTATTTCGTTCTGTTGTTAACACACTTCATCCAACTGTGCGTTGCTGATTCCAGCTAGAGAGGTTTTGTTCTGATCTGGTGCGAGTTCTTTAGCTATTGGATTCAACCTGTCATCTCTGCTATTTAATACCTTAATGGGCCTTTGAGAATGATCTTTCTCTTGAGAACTGTTAGGTTCTTGGTCAAACTGGCCAAAATTGCATACTAGGCATTAGCGATTTCAACTTCCGTTTCAAGCTGCAATTTCTCTCTCATTTGTTTTAATCTTGTTTCTTCTTCTAATGCCTTGGTTCTGGCAATAAGTTCTGCCTTTTTCGCCATAATTTCCATTTTAGCAGAGGAGGCAGAGGACATGACTGAACTCTTGCATATTCCGATTTGCGAAACGCCATCTTCAGGCTTTATTGCATTTGCTGTATGATGAGGTTTAGTCAACTAAGCAACGTTTGTCTCAAACTCTACTAAGGCACCTAACTGTGACTGTAGCCAGACTTCGTCTTCCTCTTTCGCTGACTGACTTTCAAGCCCATTGTGATAAGTTTCAGTCAAATCTTTAAATTTTGAAAATAGTTCTTTCCATTCTTGAAATTAAAGTTTTACATCATCCAGAGCATCAGAGTTCATCAAACATTCAATATATTTTACATTTGGGGAAATCTGTTTGAACATGAATCAACTTTTTCTTTTTTCCAGTCTAACGTTTGGATGATAACTTTGGCCCTTTTCCGCCAGTTTTTTTATTCGCTATTCTGTTATCACAGATTGTTCATTTCTTTGAGGCACAGTATTCAGTTTTTTATCATTTTGTACAGTGTCACCTGATGTTTTGCCATGGTGATAATCAGATAGAATAATCTTGGAATAACGTACAGTTCTTGAACTCCTTAATCCTAAATCGTGAAATCCAATTCCGAGAATACACACTTCAAATGAAATACAATCTCTCCTGTTTCTGAATAAATACTTGGTTTTCTTATATTCCACTGGCACATTCTTGAAGACATAGCAGTCCCGCTGATATGTTAATATCAATCTTTTTTAAACGAGTAACTAGCTTCGGCTTTCAGTCCTTAATCCAGTTTGCTGTATTCCGTCAGCACAAATTCTTCGTCCATTTCTTACACTCACATCCGGATTTCCACAGGTTTTTCCACGTTGAATGAGGGTTCTTATATTCTCTCCATGGTGAGGGCCGAGGATATGAAGTTCCAACTCAATCCAATGGTTTAAGAATGCCTTTTCATTCCTAAAGTTCTAATGACAAGTTCTTGTGACACTTCTTCAAATAACAATCCACACGATGATAGAAGTACAGTAATTTAACATTGTCTTCTCATTAGCTAGACAATGAATGAACAGTGGCTGGACAGTAGCTGGATAGTGGCTGGATGGAGACTGGATAGGTTGAGAAACAGTATATCCTCTGAGTCCACAACACACAACCCTGTAATGCTCTTTTAGACACTTAAAACACGTCTTACACCTTCAGTATCTTAAATCTGTCTCTCTCTTTCTCATATGCTTTTATTTCACATATGTATCTTAAATTCTTTGTCAGGACACTTATCGTTCTTGATCAGGTCAGAACCCATAAGACCCCACAAGATAATTAGTTTATATATCTCAGTTACTGTGATATATCACAGCTGTCGCCAATCCAGGGAACTAGCCTCGGACATCTTCTGGCAGCAGAGGCTGGCAGATTCTTATGTCTGATGTCATTCGCAAAACATCGGTAATTCCGCATCATGCGTGATTCGATGTTATTCGAGATAAACAAGTACTACAATGAAGTACCAAATGAACTGCCATTGGCAGCGGGGTACATTGCAGTGTAACTCCCTTGTCAGTGGGGTACATTGAATAGTAATAGAAGAGCGTTTAGCCAATAAAACCCTACATTTATGTGTGAGGTAGGGCAAAATTAGATGTACCGATATTTGAGCTCCTCTGCCAAAGAGAACCTCAGATAATAGTAATATACAGTTTTACAGCCCTTGCAAGTCCAGCCTGGCCATGTTAACTAGAACCCTCCTCTAATCAATTTGCAGCAGCGAATCAGCTGTCGGACTGTTGGACCTGGACGCGTTGATCTCGACATTCACACACGAAATAGGCATTCCTATAATGCACATAAAATATTAGTCGCTTCGGGATTTTTTCGTAGAATATTAACAGACTATAACCTGCTGAATGTTGACATGGCCAGTTCTGTCATATCAAAGCTTTGGGTGACATGTTTAATGAAGCACGTTGTATCTATACAGCTTTCATTTTTGTAAGCTGATTCTGCATCAAGTCCACCACTACTGATCAAATTCAATTTACTGAAATGTCAGAGCCACATTATTGTGTCTCGCTGATCAAATTCCATGCTCCTAACTCATAGTGTGAATGACATGTACATTTGTACCTTCCAGTATGATATCAAACAATACGTGTACTTCTTAGTATGATATTCACCAACACGTGTACCTCTCAGTAAGATATTCACCAAAACGTGTACCTCTCAGTATGATGTTCACCAATACGTGTACCTCTCAGTATGATGTTCACCAAAACGTGTACCTCTCAGTATGATATTCACCAACATATGTACCTCTCAGTATGATATTCACCAACATATGTACCTCTCAGTATGATATTCACCAACACGTGTACCTCTCAGCATGTTATTCGCCAACAGTTGAACCTCTCAGTATGATATTCACCAACAAGTCTACCTCTCAGTATGATATTAACCAACAAGTGTACCTCTCAGTATGATATTCACCAACGCGTGTACCTCTCAGTATGATATTCACGAACATGTGTACCTCTTAGTATGATATTCACGAACACGTGTACCTCTCAGTATGATGTTCACCAACAAGTCTACCTCTCAGTATGATATTAACCAACAAGTGTACCTCTCAGTATGATATTCACCAACAAGTGTACCTCTTAGTATGATATTCACGAACATGTGTACCTCTCAGTATGATATTCACCAACACGTCTACCTCTCAGTATGATATTCACCAACAAGTCTACCTCTCAGTATGATATTCACCAACGCGTGTACCTCTCAGTATGATATTCACCAACAAGTCTACTTCTCAGTATGATATTCACCAACATATGTACCTCTCAGTATGATATTCACCAACAAGTCTACCTCTCAGCATGATATTAACCAACAAGTGTACCTCTCAGTATGATATTCACCAACATGTGTACCTCTTAGTATGATATTCACGAACATGTGTACCTCTCAGTATGATATTAACCAACAAGTGTACCTCTCAGTATGATATTCACCAACAAGTGTACCTCTTAGTATGATATTCACGAACATGTGTACCTCTCAGTATGATATTCACCAACGCGTGTACCTCTCAGTATGATATTCACCAGCATGTGTACCGCTCAGTATGATATTCACGAACATGTGTACCTCTCAGTATGATATTCACCAACATGTGTACCTCTCAGTATGATATTCACCAACGCGTGTACCTCTCAGTATGATATTCACCAACGCGTGTACCTCTCAGTATGATAATCTCCAACACGTGTACCTCTCAGTGTACCTCTCAGTATGATATTCACCAACGCGTGTACCTCTCAGTATGCTAATCTCCAACACATGTACCTCTCAGTATGATATTCACCAACAAGTGTACCTCTCAGTATGATATTCACCAACGCGTGTACCTCTCAGTATGATAATCTCCAACACGTGTACCTCTCAGTGTACCTCTCAGTATGATATTCACCAACGCGTGTACCTCTCAGTATGCTAATCTCCAACACATGTACCTCTCAGTATGATATTCACCAACAAGTGTACCTCTCAGTATGATATTCACCAACGCGTGTACCTCTCAGTATGATAATCTCCAACACGTGTACCTCTCAGTATGATATTAACCAACACGTGTACCTCTCAGTATGATATTCACCAACGCGTGTACCTCTCAGTATGCTAATCTCCAACACGTGTACCTCTAAGTATTCACCCAAACGTGTACCTTTCAGAACCTTTTCAGCATTGTGGTTAGAGTGATGGCTCGTCACACTGAGACACGGGTTTGATTGCCAGCATGGTGAAAATCTTTGTCTCTAATCGGAGTAATAGTAAACATTTGTGGTGACATAGCACCGGGAGCGACGAAAAACCAGATTCATTCTTAAGATCATCACTCAACTTTCCAACAAAACCTGAAACCTATTAGTGGTGTGTCCACCATACTGTTAATTTGGGAACTACGGTATCTACTGTGTGAGCCAGATCATTCGCGTTCGCGTTCGCGAACAGACCTTGGGGGATTACCAAGCCGTTTCTGGCGATTACTCAATTACAATGGTGGGTTACGCCTTATTGGAGGTCAGCAGCGGCCAGTCGATGGTGGGTTGTAAGGTTCGTTAGCGACGTGAAGACAAGGCTTATTAACATATCGTTAACAAGGATATCTGACGTTCATGTTGTAGTGATGAATCGTGTATCTGTGAGGCACTTGACAGGACAGACCTACTGCTAGATCTGATACGGTCGGGTCGCCGGGTAAGGTGAACGTCTGGAGGGTACTGAAGACCTCCGGACGCCTCTATGTGGCTGTACGTACAGAACCAAGGCATGCACAAGCCGAGTGAAAAATATGTATATTATCGGAAGATCTGGGCTAGTGACGTCATACCAACTGAGTCCACGGGTATGTGTCAGTGTACATAAAGATAAGGGTATTTCCAAGAAGAAATTCAAAGTATTTCCCCAAGATACTACGGTTCGAATATTATGTTAGTTTCAGGCTAGGGCTGAACCAGACTCACTGTATATCTAATTTGACAATCAGTTATACTATCGAGTTGGTCCACAATTGATGTCTCCCCATGCAAGAGTAAAAGGAGCAAGGACAATGATTTCAGTAGATTCAATGATAACTAGTCACAACTGAGTACGTGACAAATACGAACATAAGAGAGACTGACTGAGTAAGTATTTTCTTAACAATAGTCAAGCAAAATTTGAATAACCACAAGGGACAGCAGATATGGATTTCACACATTGTACCCATGTCGGGAATCGAACACTTGACCAACGAACGGTTTAACCTCTAGATTAGCCATTGCGGTCCCTTAAATGATTGGGTCACGGGAGGCCAGTGCAAAGGGAAGAAATGACTTGCTGTATCAAGTAGATATACTCTTTTAATACTATTTAATGTTTATCCAAGATAACCTGGGGCGGTGGGGTAGCCTAGTGGTTAAAGGGTTCGCTCGTTATGCCAAAGACCCGGGTTGTATTCCCCACATGGGTACAATGTGTGAAGCTCATTCTTCGTGTCCCCGCCGTGATATTGCTGGAATAATGCTAAAAGCAGCTTAAAACCATACCCACATACTCACACCCGAATAACCTTGTTTGCTCAATCACAATGACGTTAATCACATTCTAGCACAATACAGGTGCATCCGAATTGTCCAAATCCGTCAGTATTCACCAGGTTACTACGTCACAGATATGGAGTTTATTATCAGAATTATATATCGCAGTGGTGTACATCATCATCATCATCATCATCATCAGTGTGTTATACTGAAGTTCACGCTTGAACCCTCAGAGGACAAGGTTAGTCTAAAATTTCAACATTTCCGTTTAATAATCATATCCCGAGTTCATATATATATATATATATATATATATATATATCTATCTCTATATACATGTGTGTGTGTATATATGTATATATGTATGTGTGTGTGTGTATATATATACACACATATATACATACACACACACACACACACAATATATGTATGTTGATATATACCTAGGGAAAACTACTTTAACGAATTATTTGATAATGTACTCTTCCAGCGACAAAACACTTCAGACTTTAGTGTTGAGGTAATGGGCTAACCAGCTATCCAACGACATCTCTGAACTTTCCGTTTAATTTATGAAGTTGCGCAATTGACATACTACAAATTATACACGTCTTAAGTTGGCTAAACATGATGACTGGAAACTTATTGATGTGAACAACAGCTTCACTGAAGACATTGTCAACAACAACATCTTGTTGTCTCAACATGACATGAAGTAGCAGCAGAGTGTCCTTTTAGCAGCCAGGCTGTTCGAAGACACCTTAAACCATTTACGGTTCAACGAAAAGATTAGCTAGTATCTGTTACCTACACGTTATAATGGTACAGTCCAAAAAAAAACCCTCACGAAAATGACTTGAGCAATATTATAAACTGTACTTTGAAAGACGGATGAAAAAGCATTAATATGGATTGGGATTGCTGAGAAAGAAACCAAAACACAAAAACATTTTCATAAACGTTTTGGTTTGACCATCTCGTCCAACAGGGGTTGGCGGCATCAAACTGAAAACATTGTCAAAAGACATCTAAATGATTGGGGCATTTTCAGAATTTGGTTTAAGCACCAGTGAGCTAATTCACTTATATGGGTCCACGTTTCTTTAGGAGATGTTACAAATTCTCGGTTAGAAATGACCTTCAGCAACCTATTCTTCTCGTAAGACTCGACAAAATGGGTGTGGTGGTCAGGCTTCCTGACTTGTTTCACACTTGTCGTCGTATATCCCATGCTCATGCTATTGACCACTGCATTGTCATGCCGAGACTCGATTATTCACAGATCGCTGGCATATAGCCGAGTGCGGCGTTAACCGACCAGAAAACCATTTTTGTCCTGTTTGTTTATTAACGCCGCACTCAGCAATATTCCAGCTACATGGCTGCGGTCTGTAATAATCGAGTCTGGACTGGTGATTGTCATTAGAATTCAGGCAACTTGAATTAAAATGGCATGTAGTCCACCAAGTCCTACAACGTGATCCACTGAGCCATGTAAAACTGCCGACACCTATATTTGCTCTCATACATAGTCTCTCCAAACTGTTGTTTCTTTACCAAAGCTAAGAATACAGGGAGTAGCGCCCCTGACTCTGGACTGCGGCTCGTGAGTGGACATCGTATGCCATTGTGCCAGTAGTATTCTGCCAATAAATCAGACTTTGAAATCTGACCATACCCTCGCTAGCCGTTCGCCCTGTCAGATAGAGCCGTTCTTCAAAGTGAAGTACTGCCCGACTAAATCGTAAAAATAAGGAGATTGGCTATGCTATTTTATAATATTTTTATGACGTGCCGAATATCAATGACAATCTACATGCACAGTCCACTTATAAGTCCATAAACTGTATATATATTCCGCGCGTACGTCTATTAACTATATGTACATGGCACATCTAATTTATGCATTCGTACTGACATGGAGGATACACCCTATCATTGCTCCATCACTAGATACATCGTCTTTTTATCTTCAAATCTGTCCCTTTCTTCAAAACATAAAACGCTGTTTCATGCCGCGATACTTTTAAGGTATTTCTTGTTTTCACTCCTTGCTTTTATGTGTAACAATATTCATGTTTACAAATGAGTTGAGATGCTGCGTAATTGACGAAGTCGGCAACGAAGACTGAGCCGACGTTCCGGCCCTCCAAGGTCGTGTTTAACGACGTCGTCCACCAATTCACCAAAGACGTTTGATACAATCTCCTCGTCATCCCTCTTAACCCTGCATAAACCTATAGCAATTAAACACAGAGAGCAAGCATTATCCGTAAACTCGTGATGTTATAAGTAGAAAAAGCCATGTCATTTTCATTGCAACGCTGGCGCTCTGATATTCAGATGCTGATGATTTTAAATTCACAACCTCGTATCCTGTGTTGCAGTGTCTGTCTCGATATGGACATAAATCACGGCAGCAGAATAAAAGGGAAGCCCCGGTGTATAGCAACAATGTCCCCCGTTTCCTTTGCCTTGAAAAAAGGTGGCAATTTAAACGACTGACGGTCAAAGGGTAATGGTAACGAAGGCATGTTTATTGAAAGTCCCGTCGAATTTACAGTGTTTTAATAACCACTGTATAACGGCGATAACATTAACTAAAATCACTCAAGCTGAAAGCATGGAGTTTTTCTGTAACCGCTATTGTGCACCGTGCACCCCATGCAACCAAGAATAGCGACCTGTCTCACAATCTGGTGACTCCCTTACATGTATAAAGTAAGGGATCTATCGCACAATATCGTCATGCGAGCTGCTATTATCGTTTCATCTTTTAAACCTTAACCCGGAATAAAAAGTGGGGGTATTCAAAACATTTTCATTATTCCTTAAAGCTTTTTATAATTCTAACAAAGAGTGTAAAAAGCTATTATGATTGCCTAAAAAACGTCTTTGGGTTGAAAACATGCCCCAATAGGCCTGTGTCAGTTACACCTCCAATGCAAATTGCCCGTTTTAATCATCGGGGCTTGCCATTGCACGTATCTACAGCAGCATGACTCCAAGCCTTTCGTGTTTCCAAAGCGTAGTAGTGAATTTCACTTGGCCGAACTTCACTAGCTCGACATGCACCGTTTATATCGTAACCATCCACAACCGTCCCGTGGTCGTATGTTGGTTTTCTCATTGCTTCGAATCGGGTAAGTCAGTTGACAAGGAAACGATAGATGAATGAGGAGGCAGAGGGGACAGAGGTAGGAATAGGATAGATGGGGGAGTTGACAAAGAGACAGAGAAATGTTGGATGCATGAGGGGACAGACAGGGGAGAGATATATGATTGATGAATGAGGAGACAGACAGGGGAGAGATATGATAGATGAATGAGGGGACAGACAGGGGAGAGATATGATAGAGGAATGAGGAGACAGACAGGGGAGAGATATGATAGAGGAATGAGGGGACAGACAGGGGTGAGATATGATAGATGAATGAGGGGACAGACAGGGGGGAGAGATATGATAGATGAATGAGGGGACAGACAGGGGAGAGATATGATAGATAAATGAGGGGACAGACAGGGGAGAGATATGATAGATGAATGAGGGGACAGACAGGGGAGAGATATGATAGATGAATGAGGGGACAGACAGGGGAGAGATATGATAGATGAATGAGGGGACAGACAGGGGAGAGATATGATAGATGAATGAGGGACAGACAGGGGAGAGGTGTGATAGGTGAACGAGGGGACAGACAGGCGAGAGAGATATGATAGGTGAATGAAGGGACAGGCGGGGGAGAGATATATGATTGATGAATGAGGAGACAGACAGGGGAGAGATATGATAGATGAATGAGGGGACAGACAGGGGAGAGATATGATAGATGAATGAGGGGACAGACAGGGGAGAGATATGATAGGTGAACGAGGGGACAGACGGGCGAGAGAGATATGATAGATGGGGGAGGGTCCAGATAGGGAACAGAGATATGATAGATGAATGAGGGGACAGACAGGGGAAAGAGATGTGATAGAGGGGGAGGGGACTGACGGGGGACAGACGGGGAAGAGAGATGTGATAGATACGGGAGGTGACAGATAAAGGACAGATATACGATAGATGAATGCGGGGACAGATAGTGGACAGAGACATGACAGATGGGGGGAGGGGACAGATAGACGAGGAATGTGAAAGGGCACAGATTGGCGACTCAGATGCGATACATTGAAGGAGGGCACATAGACAGACAGGGATTCTACAATTACATAGGGGTAAGATGGGTGGTCAGAGATACTGTAGACGAGGTGGGACAGGCATATAGAGATCTGGGCGGGTAGACTCACAGACGGATAGACGGATGCTGTCTACGGGTGCATATAGTGACGAGTTATAAGAGTGGACCCTCTGTGAAACTTCACTATCCATCCATGTAACGATGTAATTTCCACACACCTGTGGCTGTATGGGTGCGACGGACTGCGGAAACAAGCGGAGGTAAACAAACTACACGGGGGCAACAGCAAGTGTAATTGCATACACGGAAGTCTTGGATGACAACCCGTCATCTAAACTCAACGGAGCGAATATGGATAACAGTTCACATTATCTGCCTCTCATTTACTTTAAAACACACCACAGTGAAACACATGGTCTTAGGAGTGCAAAACTAGTTCAGCCCCATTTGGGACCAAGCAAGGCGTGTTAAAAACAATTCCCACAGAACGCTATATCAATAGTTACATTCATAGAATGAAGTTGCATCTGAAAAAAAAGACGATATCCAATTCCACTTCTGTATGCTTATTGACCTGACAGGATGCGAGCGCCATTAATGCAGATTGCGTTTACACTTGCGAATAGTAGGATGGTTTAGTCAACATATGACTTACCTTATAGATCTGCATTGGAGTGTGGAGTCGAGTAGTTCAATACAGGGGCCTTGCGTGGCTGTAATAGGCGTCCAGGCACACACGTCTTGGAACTCTGATCGGAAGGGCTGTCAGCTACGCTCTCAAGTGTATCCCCTGTCTCCTCTCTACCAATCACTAGACATCCCGTGGGCTGCAACCACTTTAACATGTTTCTAGACAATTTACATACTTTATATGAATATGTATTATAAACACTTGTTCAACCATACTTAATACAGCCATACATGTTCTAACACTAATGATTTATACGTCTGTGTCAAGAAGGCAACTGGCCTTTCTACCTTGATGTAATAGGCCTGTGATGTGAATCTATCTTCATGGAATGGTCCAGTGCTTTGTCTACTGTGTCATGGGATTGCATGGTCTGGTGGTGGTGTTGTGTCTACCTCATATTAGTTATACAGTTACCACAATCTTTTTGCAAAAAAAACTTGCGACGCAGACTTGGGTTTCAGAAGCATTTTTTTCTGTTCTTTTCTTTACTTCAGAACAATTTCTGCACTATAGGAGCCTGTCACAGTTTTTTTATACTTCTGAAACATTTTCAGAATACGTAATGCAGGTGCTATTCAACTTTATTTTTTTCCCCGAAACAATGGAGCATTTAGCAACCCGAGGACTCAGGTTTCTCTATCAATCTTTTTTACAAGCGGGTGTGATAAATTTTATTCTCTGGGGCGTATATCTTCTCCATGATACTAATCTCGACGTATTTTCTTGAGACTTGTAAAGATAAGAGAGTGAAAAACGGTGGAAGACTCATGACTCAACATAATGGGCTTTTTTTTTTTTTAAAAAAAAGTGAAAGTTTGAGGATATTTTGTTTATATGCTCCACTTTCAAGAGAAAAAAATGTTAAAAAAACTTTGTGACAAACTATGGTCCATTGTCATATTTGCATTAATCATTCGCTGCAGCAACACCTTTTAATGAAACGTGGCCAGATTGTGCAACTGAGAGTGAAGTAAACATAACAAGAACGTAAATAGCCCATGACCCTGTGTACATAGACAAGGAGAACATGGTTTGCGGTAGACGCTACTCCACAAAGAGCAATGTATGACTACAGAAGTTACGAGGCTGCTAGACCAAAAGGAAAAATCACACGCTTTGTCATGTGGAAAATCTTTGAGTGAGACATGATTATTTCCTGTTAACACACGTAACAATTTATCTACTCGACCCTCTGTAGTCTACAGTCAGAACAGTTTCGGGTTACAATCAAGCATCACAGGTCACGTCTTAATTCATATTTCAAAGGGAGTTATCCGCCCTTGGCTAATTCACCGTCGCCATTTTGGATGAACGTGTTAAGTGTATGGCTGTTGTACACACAGACGTCCTTTAAGCCAACTAGGGACAAAGGGGGGATTAGTGACGCCAGTTAAAGGGGGAACCGGACCCGAGAGTTAAGGGGATTTGTCCCAAAGACTGGGTCTAGTGAACGTTATGAGAGTCGCAAAGGGTGAAATGCATACAATTACTAAAGCGAAAAACTGACTTTATTATAAAGACGTGGTGTAAACGTAGCACATCAGAAGGTGTAGAAGAGAGGATTCCGCCGGCCTGCATAGGTATAAGTTGTCTGGGATGGCGACTTCAATGGAAACTTAAGAAAACAGAACAACTCAAGGGAAGACCAGATAAACCCTTCCTTACACTGGAATGCAAAGCTACCCACAGTGATGTGACTAACTGGGTCTCTAACGGACAGACGAAGCCTTGTTAAAGGTTTCAACGCTGATACTCTCTAAAATGCTTGTACAGTCTGATAAAATTATCCTCTAATAAAGCCGGACTCCTTTATATAGAACATCTTGGGACAAGAGAAATGGTCAGACAACAGAGATCGCGCGTACGTTTATTGCATTTATATCATGATACGTCTATCGTGCTGTACAGTTTCTGGATGTTACTGACGATGGTGGCACGTTTAAATACACGAGTGCAAGTACAAACACCTGCTTTTCTCAGATTCGTCTTATTGGTTAGCCAGTTGCATCCCTGTTTAAATTAACAACTTAGGACATGTTTTAGTCCTTTCACATTTAACTGACACACCCTATTGTAAGTAGTATATTGTTTAAAATATATACAGTTTATCTACAGTAGCTGCTCGGTGGATTTATAATGAGACATTTTTGGGTTATTTTGGAAAAAGAAAACTCTTGTTGTGCAAGATGTCATGCAGTGTCAAAACATAGACTGCACCATCCTGTTTAAAACATTGATCCATTATACATATAACGTCACAAAGTGAAACATCTGCTTTCAAAGAAGTCAGTAACATACCTACTGAGTGCACAGCAGTGTACGTTTGGCTGTCTGCTTGGTACCCATAACCAGAACACGGGCAGTTATAGCAGAAGGCACGGTGCTTAAGTTTAATATGTGCACGCTTTGATGACATGGTTTAAAGACACTGTTCTTTGAAAAGGTTTGACAATACTGACAGTACAATGACTGAAGGAAGTGGGTGGCCGATTCGTCATGCAGAGTATCAGAAACCAGTGATCGTCCGGTAGTAGTCTCTTTACTTGTCAGCACAATCGTGCTGAAGAATTCATACAAGTTTATAATTATGTTTAAGACCTGCATCGCTTCACGCCTTCAGTTCTTCTTGAACTTTAAAATTTACTTACCGACAAGAGTCGCTTTTTCTCTTTTGTCTGAACATTAACATTAGTCATTTGCTAAGAGATTGTCCACCCTTCATAAATCCACACAACCATGTCTCTCACTATCAACATACATCACCCTCCATTACCTCCATTACATCGGTCACGTCACTGTGCTTCTCACTATTAACATACATCGCTATTAATCACTTACATCACTGTGTGTTTCTCACTATTAACATACATCACTATTAATCACTTGCATCACTGTGTGCTTCTCACTATCAACGTACATCACTATTAATCACTTACATCACTGTGTGTTTCTCACTATCAACATACATCACCCTTCACCACTTACAACACTGTGTGTTTCTCACTATTAACATACATCACTCTTAATCACTTGCATCACTGTGTGTTTCTCACTATCAACATACATCACCCTTCACCACTTACAACACTGTGTGTTTCTCACTATTAACATACATCACTCTTAATCACTTGCATCACTGTGTGTTTCTCACTATCAACATACATCACCCTTCACCACTTACAACACTGTGTGTTTCTCACTATTAACATACATCACTATTAATCACTTACATCACTGTGTGTTTCTCACTATCAACATACATCACTATTAATCACTTACATCACTGTGTGTTTCTCACTATTAACATACATCACTATTGATCACTTACATCACTGTGTGCTTCTCACTATCAACATACATCACTATTAATCACTTACATCACTGTGTGTTTCTCACTATTAACATACATCACTATTAATCACTTACATCACTGTGTGTTTCTCACTATCAACATACATCACCCTTCACCACTTACAACACTGTGTGTTTCTCACTATTAACATACATCACTATTAATCACTTACATCACTGTGTGTTTCTCACTATCAACATACATCACTCTTAATCACTTACATCACTGTGTGCTTCTCACTATCAACATACATCACTATTAATCACTTGCATCACTGTGTGTTTCTCACTATTAACATACATCACTCTTAATCACTTGCATCACTGTGTGTTTCTCACTATCAACATACCCTTCACCACTTACAACACTGTGTGTTTCTCACTATTAACATACATCACTCTTAATCACTTACATCACTGTGTGTTCCTCACTATCAACATACATAACCCTTCATTACTTACATCACTGTTTGTTCGATTCTCACTATTAACATACACCATCCTTCATCACTTGAACTCTGTTCGTTTCTCGCTAATACTTACATCACTCGTGTCACACTGTGTCTCTTACTATCAACATGCATCACCCTTCATTACTTGCATCACTGTGTGGTTCTCACTATCAACAGACATCACCCTTTTTATCACTTACATCACAGTGTGTTACTCATTATCAGTATACATTGCCCTTCATCACCTAGATCACTGTTTGTTTCTCACTATCAACAGACATCACCCTTTTTATCACTTACATCACAGTGTGTTACTCATTATCAGTATACATTGCCCTTCATCACCTAGATCACTGTTTGTTTCTCACTATCAACATATAACACCTTCCATTACTTGCATCACTGTGTGTTTCTCACTATCAACATACATCACCTTTATCACTTACATCAATGTTTGTTACTCATTATTAGTGTACATTACCCTCCATTACATCGTTCTCGTCACTGTTTCTCTCACTATCAACATAAATCACCCTCAATCACTCACATCACTCACGTCTAGCCGTGTCTTCCACACTTAAAATCCTTCATTATTTTACAACTATATTGTCAGAAAAATCAACGTCTTTAAATATACTGGTCTACATTATCATATATGTGTGAGCGAGATACACGTGTGAACACAGCCAGTGGTTTACATCCATGCCTGTGAAATACCTGACAACTGACCTTCAGTATGGGCATATGGCGATTCACACCAGATGCAACTGCACTCCTATTCTGTAAATTAAAGATGTGACCTTTCCTGTCTAAATACCCCAGTGGCCATCATTAATGAACCGGAGAGGACACTCATGAAAAGTACTGGTTCACTAGGTCTGTTCATGCTTTGGTTCTCACTGACGTAAAAAATGGCCAACAAGTAAAAAGTATGACGCTTTCGACATTTGACACGGAAATCGAATTGAAGCAGAAAATCGAAATTTATTACAGCGAATGACTAGCTCTAAACCACTTTAAACTGCGTTACTCCCAAACAAATCAGCGGAAAACCACAAATCGATAGGGTTGGTGTAAAACGCATAAAATACGAATACCAACACAATATCTGCCACTTATTTATACGTTTATATTGCTACACGGCTGCACACGGACTATTACTTATGGACGTTATATCTACAAGCGTGCTACAGTTAAATTTACAACTGCCGATTTATAACGTTACCCACACTATCGCCCATGAATGCAAAGTTTACAATCAGTTCGATAAAATATGTCAAAGACCAATTTTTTTTACAATTTTGCTTTATCCAAAAGTTTTATAAATCCTCAAGAAATAAGATTTATCGCATGTAAAATGTCCAGAAAAGCTGACGTTTTAAACTTCCATAAACATAACTGCGTGACACGCTCTTCAAATGTATGATGACGTCAGCGATATCAGCGGAGATCCCGACGGAAAGGTCAAGGGGCCAGTAGGTCATGGAAACAATGGCGTTAGACAAGACGTCAAACAGAGATATGATGGGGCAAAAAGCTTCAAATTCATTTACTATCAACATAACTACGTGAGATTGGCGAGATATGGAACAAGGAAAGTCTGAATTACGCCCCTTGGGAAATACGTTTACCGCGGAAACTACCCAAGAACCTGATTTTATTGGTGCGAAGCAAAGGTTGCAATGCAGCAGACAACCGCGTGTAAACAAGTAGGCCAGTATGTCAGTCGGGTGAGGACGATGAGTAAGAAAAACAAATGGTTACCGTTGAGAATTACAAATTGTTTCCATGTTAATGTCGAGTACGTGTTTGGATCAGGGAGCGATAAGGGATGTTTCTTCGCATGGCGATTGGTCATCATTTGCAACAACCAGACTTTGGAACAGCTTTGCGTGCTGTGGCCGGACTTTAACAACATTAAACAGCGTGACGGATAACAAGAAAATTAGCCCTGGTCCCAAAGCTGCAGAATATTGACTGCTGGATGTGATTGTACGTTTGGTAATGCCAGCGTGGCCGAGTTACTTGCAGATGTGCCGATGCATTGCGTGTTGTGCTGTCACTACACTTTGTTTTTTCCGTATCGAATAGGAAAACAGATATGCGTTATTCCATTCAAGGTCATGTTAGCTACATACGTTCTGTGAATACATAGGTCCAGTGGACATCGCACCACCATGCTTTCGTCTTTGACACATGGCCGAGGAATGGAAGCCTTTTCCCTGTAAAAAATGGGATGCAGCATCTAGAACAGTTAGGAATAGATTTTTATTTGCATTTTTGAATATAGCTCCGTGGCTAATATGTAATGTGAAGTCTCATTTGGTTCAATGCATAGAACTGTCCAAACAAACATGACAGTCCTAAACTCAACCCCTAAACTCTGGATCCAGACACTGGTGGGAGAGGCAACTCACAGAGTTTTAGAACCTTGTTTTGGAACCTTGCATATATATCGGTGTTACCTTATTGACTCATACTTTAATCAATACCATCTCCACTAACATTGTCACCCCGATCACTGTTACTAATCACTGTTAAAGCTATCTGTTACCCCACCATTGCTACATAAACCCGGTTACCTCCATGACAGTTAAACCAATCTGTTACTCCACCATTTCTGCATAAACCTTGTTACCTTCATTACTGTTAAACTGATCTGTTAACCCTCAATTTCTGCATAAACCCTGTTACCTCCATTACTGTTAAACCTATCTGTTATCCCGCCATCGCTTGATAAACCCAGTTCCTTAATTTCTGTTAAATCAGTCTGTTATCCCGCCATCGCTACATAAACTCTGTTCCTTCATTGCTGTTAAACCAATCAGTATTTCCCAACATTGTTATATAAACAATGTTATCCTCGTCAGTGTTACCCCATCATTGTTACATGTTACATTGCTCTGTTACCTCGGTCGCCGGTAGTCCCTGTGACAACAGAGGCCATCTGACGCGACAAAACTGCGATGGAGACAAGTCTCTGCAGATTGTATCAAACACGTAGAGGTACGGCCCAGCTATCGATGGCCAACTTTTTGGTTCATTGAATAGTCATGGTTTACTGTGCACCAAGTGTGTGGTAAATCCACGTTGTATCTACAGGCGTCACTATTTTGCCGGCAGCATGCGGAAGGTCATCAGCAAATGGTGTACACTTCAATCTAAACACAACAGAGCGTGAGGTTCTCTCAACTCGACTGCGTTTAGCAGTCTGCGTATCAAAATAAACGCATGTACAATGTTCCAGTTTGCCTTCAAGTAAATGTATTTTTTAGCATTTTACAGAAAAAGCCTACTGTTTATACGTGAATTAAACTAACGAAATTAGCTCATTCCCTGCTGTCTATAGCAGGAATCGACCGTTCGTCCAAAATCGGCATGTTGCTTCGATGTGACGAAGGACACATTTTCGTGCGCTGTTGCAGGTGTGTTCAAATAGACTGAAATAGCAAAAATCACTTGTTGTTCATGTTGGCAGGTCCGAAAGCCAAATCTTATTCAGTGTCATTAAGTATTGTTTAATTCAAAACAATTGTGGAATTAGTTAAACTTATATGGGCATTGTGATCTCGGAGACCATCTAAAAATATCAGTACGTATAGGCGCTAACAAAAGAACACTCTGCATAGATGTGCTCATGTACCAGTGCTGAAGCAAATACCTTTTAGGTATGGAAACTTGTCAATCACACCAAGATTTGTTGTATCTTGCGAACTACAGTATACCCTGGTTATAATGCCAACATTTGTCTCGGAGAAAATACGACATTATAACCAGGTAGGGCAGTTAGATGCCTTATAATTCCAGCATCTAGGGGCTGCAAGTGACTTGGGGTTGTAGGTGCCAGGAAGTGTATTGTCTCATGTTTATGACTACCTGAGATTTTCATGACTACTTAGAGCATTGATGAGTTCGGTCAATTAATTTGATGCATGAACCCGTTAACCAATCCGTGCAGCCTGTGCAGTTGGTATTATAACCAGTGGAAAATGACCTTGAAAATGACTATCATTCGGCAAATGGCATTACATATATACCAGACTGGCAGGTTGTCAAATAGGCTGAAAATTCGACCTGGCTAAAAACATGGCATTATAGCCAGGGTGGCATTATACCCAGGGTGCTATGTATATCCCATTGACTGGATATTAACAATTCCAATGCACACACGCGTGATGCAGGTTGGTAAAATAACAATTGCCCACCTAGTACCTTCTCACACTGATTGCTTCTACTGGCAGTCTTGGTTCCTTTATCAAAGGGAAGCTACTCTAACCTTGGTCTAACAAAGGGAAGCTACTCTAACTCTGGTTTATGGAAGGGAAACTACTTTCATCATGGTCTATCGAAGGGACAATGATAAGTCTGTTTGGAGTCATAATGTTATGAAGTAGAAAGACGCTCAACCAGCATCAAAATGACAAAAGTAACAATTATGTCCTGTCAAATCCAACTGCTTAAGATCAGGCAAATGGAACGAAGCCGCAGCATAGTTATGGAAGAAGTCCCTACTCTGTAATGCTGGTTTCGTCTCAGACTCATGTCACAATGTGTAGACTCTGCCCCAAACGTTTGAAACCTTAGAAATCTAACCAGTTCAAAGGAGCATGTGAAGCTTGCCTCAAGGCTCATTAATGATAGGGTATTAAAATTCGATGCAGAGATTATTTGATATTGTGTCAACTTTCTTTCCTCTATAGCAGTTATTTTATAGCTGGTATTTTTCAGATTTTGGTCTCATAATCGTTTGATCACAGATGTGTTCACGTCTGTGTTCGCGTCTGTGTGTCTGCGTGAGTGTCTGTGCGATTTTGTGTGAGTGTCTCTGTGCGAGGGTCTGACATGCTGCCTTTACGTTTGTTATCTGAATTGTATATATGTTGAGAAATACCGCTAGTCTGTCGACTGGTCTGCGTCCTCTTACAAGTCGAAATACTTCCTGTAGAGGGCCACAAATTGTTCATAATCTTGACACAGTTTTATACCAGTTTATAGGTGATGGACCATCCGAGAGGCTTGGCGTGATTTCAACCCTGAGACTTTACGTACTATGTGTTCTGATCCATACCCTTCGGAAGAACATCTGTATATCATAACTAGAGTCATTAAACCAATTTTCCAGCTTCCCTTGCACACATCCAGGCCGCATCGGTAATTGTTAATCCTTGGTCGTTTCTAATATAATGCTATAACAAAAGGAAATGTTTCGCTCTTACCCGTTATATTTCTAAACACACGAGGGGCGGTGGGGTAGCCTAGTGGTTAAAGGGTTCGCTCGTCACGCTGAAGACCCGGGTTCGATTCCCCACATGGGTACAATGTCTGAGACCCATTTTCTGGTGTCCCCCGCCGTGATGTCGCTGGAATATTGCTAAAAGCAGCGTAAAACCAAACTGACTCACTCTAAACACACGAGGAGAGTGCAGTTCTGTTTGGTCAAAACACACGTAGTGCGAGGTTACATAAAAAAACCCAAAACAAACTACACACCTACGAGAGCAAACGAAATCGAGTGCTTATGTCTGGTTCATGTAATTGAACTGGTCAGAGGCGGAAAAGGATTAAATGTCCTACACACCTAAACACCCACGAGAGCAAACGAAATCTGGTACTTCTGTCTGGTTTATTGTTGAACTGGAGAGAGGCGGAAAAGGATTCATTTTCCTATCATAATTGAAATTCGAAAAAACACATTACTTTGCTTTCTAACAACTAGTCACACCTACATGTTGATAACGGAAGTGCACGGTATGTGGGTGTCTGGCCGATGATATTTCACTGATGTCCTGTAGGTGGGATAACGGGTAATATTGTCCTCCTTAACCTACTATCATCACTATCTCTGACGTATGTGGAGACAGTGTTGTTAAACGCCACTCCCAGGAGCACCTGTTTGACACAGGGAGGTTTACAGGGATGACTGATAGCGTCTGGAGAGAAGTATTATAGACAAGACCTGGTTACTCCATTCTGGTGTATTTCATATGGGTATTACTGGCGTGTGTTGAACTTTAAATGTTTTCATGTTACAGGCATGACCATACTTTCTGTTTCCCAGCAAATGATACAACGAAAGCCTGAAGTAATAGAACGTAGACGAGACGATCTAGTGATTGACATTCTGAACAATGAAACACGCCGTCAAGGTTCTCCCGAACTGCTTTGCATCCTGCTACAATCAGAATCGATCCCAGTCTAGGATACCGCATGATATTGACACAGTGCTGCCGCGGATACCTGATGCCGTGATGGGAGTTTTGAAGCTATAAAATTAGAATTCCCATGGCTGTTTTGCTGGTTTGCTGCAACGTTAATCTGTCGTTGTGGATATGCGAAACTGGTTGTTATCTGGTTTTGAGGTTTTACACTTTGTTCGCCTGCAGGTGAACGTTAGATTGCTTACGATTATATTGTCTATGCAAATGTCACCTGTATGTATACCTTCGTTACTGTTACACATATAAAGGTCACTGGTGCCTACTCTTGTCGTAATACCGGCCTGAAGTGGTCATCCAGTGAATTTCATGCTGCACCTGTGCCACTCATTAGGCGTCCAGACACTCGTGTGATCGATTTTACTTTCAGATGCTGTGACTTTAGGTGTAATACGTCTTGTTAACTTAGGCAAAGTACACTCACTAATATGTGTAAGGAGAGACGCTTATGTAACTAAAAAGGTGTCCAAAGAAACGTAATATCGGAAATCGCGTTCACAGAACCCTGTGTTATGGAATGTAGAAAGTGTGTAGAAGAATGTGGACGTTTCTACAAGCAATAGTTTTAAACATTCAAACAGGGACAAATGTTGTAACAGGATATCCTGCTAATTGTCTGTGTCATACGTTCATCTGAAGGGTTACACGACCACGTGACCATGTTGAGCTCGAACACCTGCGTCGCACGTGCATCTGCAGGTCTAACTGGGACATGACCACGCTGACCCCCACCACCTGTCGTACTTGTAGGTCCAATACACTGGGTCGGAGAAAATCACCTTGGCCCCGAACATCAAGACCTACGACATCGAGTTTGGATAGTGTAACAAAAATACTTCATTTTTGTCACTTCACCCATATTTATTGATGCAGTTGACAAACAGATACTCGTAGTTGTTAATGAGTGAATGAGTGAATATTGCTCAACGCCGTTTTGTTAGAACTGTTTCAACAATATCACACCACAAATGGGTTCCACTCATTGTTCATAAGTGGGGAATCTAACCCTGGTCTTCGGCATGACGAGCGAACGCTTTAACCACGAGACTACCCCACCGCCCATATAATTGCTAACGGTTTCTCCACCGAACTCACACGCCAGTACAGATCTGAAATACCGTTCACGTTTCTGAAGAAAAAAACCCCATCTACCCCCGTTCTACAGGTTCGTTTGTAGGTGACGTAATGATCACCATCACTCTTGAATTAAATCTGATTAGATGATTGTTACACGATTTTCGAAATAAGGCGTGGAAGCGAAATAGTCACGGACGGTAGTGAATCAATGAGTGAGTGTGGTTTTACGCCGGTTTTAGCAATATTCCTGTAATATCAAGGCTGGGAATACCAGAAATTTGCTTTACATATTGCAACCATATGGGGAATCGAATCCTGGTTTTGGGCATGGAGAGTGAACGCTCTAACCACTTGTCTATGCCGCCGCCACTCCAAGGTCGTAATCACAGATGAACTGGGATATGATATGCTGGAGGCTGACACAATCCAGGTTTCAGTCGTGATTCTAATCTCCGTACATACGTCGACAAACGGAATGGCCTCGAAATAACCAACTCTTACCTAACAACACATTATGTTACGTGACATTCCCATGCCTTCCAGAGTGAGTGCGTGAATGAGTTCAGTTTTACGCCGCACTCAACAATATGCCAGCAATATGGTCTGTAAATAATCGAGTCAGGACCAGACAATCCAGTGATCAACATCAGGAACATCTATGTGCACAATTACTCTAAAGAGAGAGGGTGAGCAGACACGCTGACTTGGTTGATGAACCAGCACCGACTGCATAGTTCGATGTTCATGATATCAGGCACTGGTTTATATGGTCCCGACTTGGTTGCAGACCACTAGTCCTACAGCTGGAATATTGCTGAGCGCGGTATTAAAAAGAACTATACGAAGAAGAGTGTTTGAAGAAATGGGTATATTCAGCTCCGACGTATACACACATATGGCAGGGAAAGAAGCAATTTATATTACTTTTTAGAATCTCTGTTAGATGATAACATTTGGAAAAAATCACGGTGCGGTCAAATGCCGAGGTAATTATACAGTCAGTAGTGTTTCAGAGTATTTTCATGACATATCATCATCACACCAGAAATATGCATTGTTGTTGCCTTTGCAGTATAATAAGACACTGCAATCCTACCGACAGTATGTGAGAATGGTTGGAATGAGATCAGTGTCTGCAGCCTTTATACAGTGGGGTCACCTGGATGCAAGGTGGCATCGCATCACCGAGAGATACCACCCAACCCAACAGTCTGTATTACCTGGGTAGCCGATACAGGTGATACCATACCACCGACAGAGCTACTTCAGGGATATCATTAAAGGCTTAGTGGGTTTAACGCGCTAATCCAGAGTCGCTTGCTGGCGTATATCCATAACCAGTGTGAGACTGTATGCTTGACGTGGCCCCAGCACTGACGCCTGGTCTGGTAATTATTACATGTACGTGCGTTTTGGTAGCGTAATGAGAGCGTTACTGAACAAGTGGGTTAGTGAGTTAGTGAGTGAGGATACATGACCTAGTGACTGAGTGAGTGAAAAGGTAAATTCCTGAGTGGGTGAATAACTGGATGCGAGGGTTGGTGAGTGAGTGAGTGAGTGAGAGAGAGATCCCAAATCATTTAATGTTTAAAGTTTTTCCCCCGAAAGTCATTGAGTTATGGGACGTGAAAGTGATATTACTCTTCTAACTCCGTGTGTTAGTAGATTAGGCCTTAGAACACAGTCAAACAAAGTGTTCAGTTTCATGCTTGTTTCTGGTATTTACAACTCGTCAATAAATTTCGAAAATGTATCGTGATTATGCTAGCAGAATTACCATCGCTTGTGAACGGTTCCTCGGTATGGTCGCTCTCATCATAACGATCCCCCTTTTCCATGAACGTTGCTGTCACAAATCATGCCTGCGTTCCTGGAACCGTCCCGATGACGCCGTCTGTCACTACCGCACTTTGCTCGAAGTGTATTTAGTCAGTATTAGTCAGATCACTCAGCGGGTGTTTGTTCGGTCGTATATTTCCGAAAGCCACCTCATCAATTCAGACCGAATGTAATATCATCACACCCATAGAGTTATTTTTGTGTATCTCGTGACATTACATCGACTAAGAAAGGAGAAATAAATAAATGAATTAAAATAATACATAAATGAATAAATAAAACTACTAACAAACCAACCCACGGGGTATGATTTAGATTTTACGCACGCATCTCAAATCTCTCCGCGAGCAAATCGATCGTTGAGCATGTTGATCCGCCATTTTTCGTGTTTGCACGAAACGTATCGGGGACATAGGCCTGACCATAGGTGGGCTTCTTTGAGTGTCGAGGAGGCACCAGCCGATGTAGGAGTGTACCAGGAGTATTGATTAGGAGTACTGATTCTGAGTCCGAGTGAGTGAGTGAGTGAGTGAGTGAGTGAGTGAGTGAGTGAGTGAGTGAGTGAGTGAGTGAGTGAGTGAGTGAGTGAGTGAGTGAGTGAGTGAGTGAGTGAGTGAGTGAGAGAGAGTGAAAATGTAAATTCACCTGACAGTGTTTTAGCCATATTGTATATAACTACGTATGACTGGTGTACGTCAAAAATAAATTTAGGCAAAATAAATATCTGTTAATGAAGGACTGTAAACTATCACAGATAGAAACTTAAAACTAGGTTGTAATCATAAAACAATATTTCTACAGAACAGAAAAATTTGCTTTAGATCGCCAACAACCGATAGAGATTCACCATACTAGGGGCCATGGGGAATTACAGTACGTTGTATGAGTGAATGAGTGACAGTATGAGGGAGTGAGTGAAAGAATGGGTGAGTTTAGCAGCAGTTAGTACTGAAGATTCGAGTGAGACGTGTATGAACCAGCAAACTCAGAGATAAACAGCATGAGCGTCGATCTACGCAACTGGAATACGATGAGATGTGTCAACCAAGTGAGCGAGTCTGTGTGTGTACCGTTGGTAGACTCTTCTGGCAAGAATGGGTTGTTGAAAACCAATTCTACCACGAATCTTCACGGGCCTTTTTAAGGTTAAAAATTTGCTGTGACAAAAGGTGTAAGAAATCCCCCTAGAACCGGCAAAATATATAACACCGAGAAGTTTAAGATTTTCAATGATTCTTTATATTCAGCAAAACAAAGGCAAAAATATACAGATTCACAAGAAAGGTTTCGTGTAGAATACTACTGAGTCAATTCTAAAGTAATGGGTCACAATTAGGAGATAAACATGAAATATTCCCGTGCTTCAAATACTCAATAACACCCGAAACACATGATGTTTATCGACATTGTAAACAAAAAAGTAAACCAAAGGGGTTTTACTGTCTGCACTCGTTCACATCGAGTAGGGGTACAGCAGTGAAGTGTCATCAGCTGGCCGTTTCAGCTGGTTCCCATGGTACTGATGGTATCATCTGGATTTGCTCATTTGTGACGTCATTCTAATTTTACGTCACAATATGATTTGAATGACGTCGCCACTGTTGCTGACACAACAAAACAATTGTTTACGTGTCAATACGCAGTGAATAGTCTTGCAGTTTCCGGGAATCTAATACCATTTGATCATGTTTTTCAACCAATCAGATTACAGAACACAGCAACTTTTGGTTTACAATATAATGTCAACTCACCCAAGTCCTGATGTGAGAGTGAGAAACAGTTAAGCAGAATGTAAGACAGCGAGCAGTCAGACAGCGGTTATGACGATCAAGCGTTGACAGAGATACTGGCAGATATGTACTCAAGTAATCAGTGTGTATTTCCGTCGACAACACGGCAACTAGCCGTTATATATATACATTCAGTCATTTCCCGAAAGTTCGAGCACATACGACCATCGCCATCATAGTAGAATGCTCCAGAAGTCTCCCGGAAGTACGCAAATAATCACAACATTAAGGTCAAGGGGAGGTAACTCCTAAGCACTTTCTTAGATGCCTGCTGCCAAAATACGAACAGTGCTGACATGTATGATACGGAATGTGACCCATATCATTCAAACAATCAACGTTGTGACCTACTAATAATTATAACTTAATTAATAATACAGTTTCCAGACAACACAGTCTCCTAACAGCCTGGATAGTATGAACTAGACACAAGCTTCCTAGGTCAATAAAAGGACGAGGGTGTCCTTTGATAAATTGAAAAGAAACATCGTGTCTTGAAACACTGACAGAGAAACAAATATCTGTGCTGAGACTGTGTTTGACTGAATTCCTATGTACACATATAAAAGTTTCAGTGAACAATATAAACTACATTTACCCCTAAACCAGTGTTCTTTGTCTGTACGAACACAGAACTAATGTCCTTGGCCAATAGAAGATAGATATCCGTGTCCTTGGGCAATAGTTAATGCACGCCAGTGTTCTTGGTCAAGAGTAGATACACACCAGTGTTCTTGGTCCGTATGAACATGATACGAAATAGAAATCGGTGTCCTACAATCACATGAACTAGAAACAAGCGTTAAGAGACAAATGAACCAAACAGTACTCGTTACTCACATACCATGAAACGTTTCTAAAATCATCCATCCAAGACTATAGCTCTAACTTGGTAAATGTACTCTGCATGTCCAGCATGTTGGGTAATAGACGGGACTGACATTACAATGAACAAACGGATGGGTGGCCGGATCTAGGACTTCGGCCCAGTCATACATGTGATTGACGTAACTTTACCATTTATTGTGAAACTGTGGTTTTAGAGTCTAGTTGCAAATAAGATGGGTCCTTTTTTGCATTTCCATTCCTGAACTATTATTGATAAAGCTGTTTGCTGTGGGATGTTTGCGCCACACATACCCAACTGTTTCTTCCTGAGTTCCAGGACAACTATCTTCCTTTGATCCAGCGCGAACTTCAACCAGTTCCAATTAATAATCATCACCCAGCCAAGGTTTACATCACATATCACGTCCAATATCACCCACCCTATCTCACTACTATCCAACTCTTTCTGCTGCGACTATTTCTGTAACTAATAAACAACCTCTGTCTCGCTACCAACGTTCTGATCTCACAAACATCCATCAATGCCTTATCATTAGCCTGCCTGATCTCACAAACAACCACGTATACCTCATCATTAACATGGCCTGATCGCACAAACAGCCACCTATTTCACTCCATCAGCTTGCCTCATCATCCGGCTGCACGTATCCATCACCACCCACTCATGCCTCACCATTAACCTGCTTAATTTCACAACCCTGAGATCTGTCTCTCTCACCAAGTCACATATGCATGTTACTGTCTCTCAGCAGAAACCACTATCTTTTTATCATCACGACAGAGCTATCTCTCTCACCAAGTCACATATGCATGTTACTGTCTCTCAGCAGAAACCACTATCTTTTTATCATCACGACAGAGCTATCTCTCTCACCAAGTCACATATGCATGTTACTGTCTCTCAGCAGAAACCACTATCTTTTTATCATCACGACAGAGCTATCTCTCTCACCAAGTCACATATGCATGTTACTGTCTCTCAGCAGAAACCACTATCTTTTTATCATCACGACAGATCTATCTCTCTCACCAAGTCACATATGCATACCACTATCACTCAGCACAAATCACGATCTTACCATCATCACAACAGATCTCACTCGCACCAAGGCACATTTCCGTTGAAAACAGGCTCAAAGAGCTTTTAGTTATTAAATACTCGTTTTTGCTTGCTATCAGGAAGTACATTATGATATGCATACAACAAAATCTAATAATATGACAAAACGAAGAAGCTTTCTTACCTGGCTGTCATAGTGATCACACTGAATTAAATAAGTACAAATATGCACACGTTGAAAGTGGAAGACGTCTTTGAATGTCAGTCACGTGATATGCCAATTTATAAGAGAATTAAACATGCGGTTAGATTCGTTTGTCATCTGTGCCGTCAAAAACCAATTTTGAAGCTCTGTAGTTTCTCATTTTCGGTTTTTTAGCTGCCGTTCTCCACAAAATAACAAACATGGAATTCGACACTGTGAAAAATGCCTCATACAGAGGTTATTATGCCACAGGAATAAGAATCGAGTGATGTCCGTGAGTAACGTTACACAGATTACAACATCCACTCCGTATAACAGGCTGAATGTCAGTGGCAACGAGGAGGTCCACATTTGAATAAGAAGCAAAACAAAACGCTAAAGTAACATGAACCAGGCTGGTGCATATCGTTTGTGACGGTCTTTCCGGTATGTTTGGGTGATAATGTCATGTGATTTGGTCTCAGAGAGATGGACGACGCGGAGAAAGCGACAGCTGGTTTTAACAAATATGTGTCGAAATATCTATTGTTTATCTTCAAAATACATACCTCTTGTAATTCGAGTCTAGTTCCCACCATCTGCTTTCATCAAGCATTTACCCAGTGATCGTTATACACGGACTTCTTATTTAGAATTACTAATTTATTATCTCAAATTATTTGATTAAATACATCATCATCGGTGTGAACCTTTTTTCTCTAACCCTTTACATAAACCTCTAAAATGATGGTACAGCTTCAAAATGGTGTTCAAACGACAATAGGGAGCAGTATGTTTATAAATATAGCAAAACATTCAGTTTTGTTAAAAATTATGAATGATACAGTTAAATGTAGGCACCTCCATTCAATGATTATGGATAACAAAGCCGCCTTACCATTTTTATTTAATGATATATAATATTTTAGAAATGATTTATGGTCTTTGTGCGGCCCTCCATCTATCCAGTGTGTCAAAGAATTACATTTCACCAGTTTGTGATAACTGCAACTTCTTGGGGGATGTTCCGCATTAGTTATATAATTGTAGAAATGTTACGTCGATGTTCCGCATTAGTTATATAATTGTAGAAATGTTACATCTATGTTCCGCATTAGTTATATAATTGTAGAAATGTTACATCGATGTTCCGCATTAGTTATATAATTGTAGAAATGTTACATCGATGTTCCGCATTAGTTATATAATTGTAGAAATGTTACATCGATGATTAACCATTAACCATGAGCAACCATTTTCTCTGGAAACACTCACGTGCGGTTCAACACTTTGACCCAATATTTGAGTTCTTGAATAAATGTGCATTGACAATATTTATATGTAAGTCTCACTATCCCGATATATAAGCAGCTATGAAACATTTCTTTATAGAGTTGAAACACGCTTTGGTATCGAAGCAATAATGTTAGGTTTTCGAGGGAAAAAAATATATTATTAATATTAAGTCTCTAAACCAGTAGTGCCTGGCCACTTGGATGTATAAAACCGTGGTTACCAAAGCTGAATTAATAATTACTGAAAAAACAACCCAAGAAAACCACACAATAAACTAAAACAAAACATCTGTGATGGTGATAGTGTAGTAGTAGAAGTAGTAGTAGGAGTAGTAGTAGAAGTAGTAGTAGGAGTAGCAGCAGCAGCAGCAGCAGCAGTAGTAGTAGCAGTGGTAGCAGCAGGAGTAGCAGTGGAAGTAGTAGTAGTAGCAGCAGCAGTAGCAGCAGCAGCAGCAGCAGTAGTAGTAGTAGTAGCAGTAGTAGTAGTAGTAGTAGTAGTAGTAGTAGTATCATAGTATTGCTATGAGAATTTGAAGGTGACGTCCCCGGTGTAACCGTTGCTGGTTATACATACACTCATGACATGACAAATATTGTGTGAAGGTAAGACTGGGCTTGGTGACCTTGGTATCGGGTTGGGTGATGGCGATATAAGGATGGGTGATGGTGATATCGGTTTGGATTATGGTGATATCGGCTTTAGTGATAAGATCGTGGGTGATGGTAAGGTGGGGTTGGGTGATGGTGATATCGGGTAAGTGGCAGTATTATCGGGTTGGATGGTAGTGATATCGGGTAGGTGATGCGATATCAGGTTGGATGGTGGTGATATCGGATTGGGTGACGGTAAGATGGGGCTGCGTGATATGATATCGCGTTGGGTGATGGCGATATTGGGTTGGTTGATGGTGATATAGGTTTGGATGATGGTAATATTGGGATGGGTGGTGGTAAGATTGGATTGGGTGATGGTAAGACTGGGTTGGGTGATGGTGATACTGAGTTGGGTGATGGTAAGACTGGGTTCGTTTATGATGACATCGGTTTGGCTGATGGTGACATCGGCTTTTGTGATGGTAAGATGGGGTGGGTTATGGTGATATTGGGTCTAGTGACAGGGATATCTGATGGTGACATCGTGTGGGTAATTGTGATATCGGGTTGGGTGATGGTAAGATGGGTTTGGGTGATGTGATATCCGGTTTGCGATGGTGATATCAGGTAGGGTGATTGTGATATCGGGTTGGGTTTTGATAAGATATGATTAGGTGATGTGATATCGGTTTTGTGATGGTGATATCAGGTTGGGTGATGGTGAGATGGGTTTGGGTGTTGGTGATATCGGGTTGGGTGATAGGTGATTTCAGTCTGAGTGAATGTGATGCTGGGTGATGGTAAGATGGGGTTAGGTGATGGTGATACTGAGTTGGGTGATGGTAATACTGAGTTGGGTGATGGTAATACTGAGTTGGGTGATGGTGATACTGAGTTGGGTGATGGTGATACTGAGTTGGGTGATGGTGATACTGAGTTGGGTGATGGTAATACTGAGTTGGGTGATGGTAATACTGAGTTGGGTGATGGTGATACTGAGTTGGGTGATGGTAATACTGAGTTGGGTGATGGTGATACTGAGTTGGGTGATGGTGATACTGAGTTGGGTGATGGTGATACTGAGTTGGGTGATGGTAATACTGAGTTGGGTGATGGTGATACTGAGTTGGGTGATGGTGATACTGAGTTGGGTGATGGTGATACTGAGTTGGGTGATGGTGATACTGAGTTGGGTGATGGTGATACTGAGTTGGGTGATGGTGATACTGAGTTGGGTGATGGTAATACTGAGTTGGGTGATGGTAATACTGAGTTGGGTGATGGTGATACTGAGTTGGGTGATGGTGATACTGAGTTGGGTGATGGTGATACTGAGTTGGGTGATGGTGATACTGAGTTGGGTGATGGTGATACTGAGTTGGGTGATGGTGATACTGAGTTGGGTGATGGTAATACTGAGTTGGGTGATGGTAATACTGAGTTGGGTGATGGTGATACTGAGTTGGGTGATGGTAATACTGAGTTGGGTGATGGTGATACTGAGTTGGGTGATGGTCATACTGAGTTGGGTGATGGTGATACTGAGTTGGGTGATGGTGATACTGAGTTGGGTGATGGTGATACTGAGTTGGGTGATGGTAATACTGAGTTGGGTGATGGTGATACTGAGTTGGGTGATGGTAATACTGAGTTGGGTGATGGTGATACTGAGTTGGGTGATGGTGATACTGAGTTGGGTGATGGTGATACTGAGTTGGGTGATGGTGATACTGAGTTGGGTGATGGTAATACTGAGTTGGGTGATGGTGATACTGAGTTGGGTGATGGTGATACTGAGTTTGGTGATGGTGATACTGAGTTGGGTGATGGTAATACTGAGTTGGGTGATGGTGATACTGAGTTGGGTGATGGTGATACTGAGTTGGGTGATGGTGATACTGAGTTGGGTGATGGTGATACTGAGTTGGGTGATGGTGATACTGAGTTGGGTGATGGTAGTACTGAGTTGGGTGATGGTAATACTGAGTTGGGTGATGGTGATACTGAGTTGGGTGATGGTGATACTGAGTTGGGTGATGGTAGTACTGAGTTGGGTGATGGTAATACTGAGTTGGGTGATGGTAATACTGAGTTGGGTGATGGTGATACTGAGTTGGGTGATGGTGATACTGAGTTGGGTGATGGTGATACTGAGTTGGGTGATGGTGATACTGAGTTGGGTGATGGTGATACTGAGTTGGGTGATGGTGATACTGAGTTGGGTGATGGTGATACTGAGTTGGGTGATGGTGATACTGAGTTGGGTGATGGTGATACTGAGTTGGGTGATGGTGATACTGAGTTGGGTGATGGTGATACTGAGTTGGGTGATGGTGATACTGAGTTGGGTGATGGTGATACTGAGTTGGGTGATGGTAATACTGAGTTGGGTGATGGTGATACTGAGTTGGGTGATGGTGATACTGAGTTGGGTGATGGTGATACTGAGTTGGGTGATGGTGATACTGAGTTGGGTGATGGTAATACTGAGTTGGGTGATGGTAATATGAGGTTGTTTGCCCATTTCTAACTTTGCTTTCTGTAGTTATGTACAGGATTTCTCTTGGATGTTAGACGTGTCGCACCCGTGTGATAACCAGGGTTATTGTGTTGATATAACAAGGAACATTGTCTGGACTTTCGAACTCTTGGCCAACATTTCAGTTAGTGGATACGTCTTTTCATGTTCCATTCCACCCAAACCCGTGTGTGCATCCTTGATGGCATACCAATGAGGTCCTGGGCATAAGTTTCCAAGGCTCTCAATCCTCAAGTGTCGGCCATGAAGCAGCCAGAATAATTGTCTCGGAGGCTCCTTGTCGCCGCGCAGATAAAGACAATATTGCAGGGTTGAAAAGAATAACACGTTCATTAAGTTTATCATGAGAATGACGATTGTATTAATCTCAGTTCATCTTTTTTCTCCCGGTAGGCGTATATTTGATGGAGGGATTTCACAACGCAGAAAACCAAAGCATTTGTTTTTCGTCAATTACGACTCTAAACAGCGGCACGTTCCGTTTCATCAAGGATACGCCACATTCATATTTTTTAAAAAATCAATGAAAATTAAATACACCGCGGACTTTGGACATTTGCCAGACTTAAGGAAAACAATGCATTGCTCATCGTCGTGTTAATACTATGTTAAGTACAGGTTCTGTTTAAAGTAATGCAATTACTCTTCTTTCGATTACTCTTTATTCGCAGTTTTTCATGATTTTTAGCAGATAATGTTTAATGAGTTTTTCACGATTTTCTCTCTTCTCAGAAATCTTCATTTTTCTCCAAAGAGAGGTTTTTTGTACATGTCCTACAAAGTGAAAATAGAACTTCAATGCACACACGAACATTCTGTCTATTCTTATGCACTACATAAAGTCGGATGAAGAGGCGTGAAAATGTACAAGAGTGCAAAAACTTTAACCAGCATAATTTTATGTTTGCATAAAATCGTATGTGTTTGTCTGTGGGTTATTGTGTACCGTGTTCGGGATACTAAGCATGTTTGAGGTGATGAGGTGAGGTTTAGTGATAAATGAATGGTACATCGTAACCTGATTGTACAAGGGTATCGAGATGAGGTTCTTCTAGCGGTGCTATTTTGCAGTCTTACGTTGACAGCCTCAGGGAATGATTTTGTAGCAATACTATGCTTGGTCACATGCCTTTCGAATTGTTCAGGGATACCTTGTCAATCACAATGTTCGGGTTCTGTCACGGCCATGATGTTCCCAGGATGTGGACCCTATTAAACATTTGTGGGCGCACGTGGACAGACAATTGACCGGAACGTCTGCACGTCATTAGAAAAGTGACGTCATCGGTACGGTGAAATGTAGTGTTACATATGGTTATTACACAATGATAGGCACTAGATAATCCCCCAAAGAACAGCACTTGGAGCGCCTTGATACATCCGTCACTTTTAAATCCACCTTGCTTTGATGACTATGTTTGCCTTTGATTTTTCCTTTGGCGACATTCAAAGGAGTGAGGCTTTTCTTTTGCCTGTCAGTGTAGGTTTGTCAACAAGAACACATGGTTTTAAGTTTTGTTTTTTTCACCGAAAGTAAGGGGTCACGCTTTGCTGCTTTGAGTGGATTGATCAAACTCTCACTTGCAATTAACAAAGTGGTAAGTGTACAGCACTTTGTGACAAATCATGGGAACACTGTGCGCAGAGGACACATATATGTCAGGGTAAACCGTTCTTGGTACATTGGATTATGAACCTAGAATACACTATGCCGGAATGACAAGTGAGCATGTATATGCAATTCTAACGGGGCATACACTATGTTCCATAGCAGTGTCACGATAAGACCATAAATAAGTGTCGCATTGCTGTCATGGAGGCTACAGAGAGAAAAGAGATTTTGACTGAAAAAATGTTCAAAACATTCTTGAGTGGTCGTTGGTGCAAACAATTGTATGCTTCCTGAAGTGTTTTGTTGAGAATGCCTCGTAGCCGGAGTAGCCGTATCCCTGCAATGCAATTTGTAACCAATCTTTCAGTCAGGTGATAAAATCTTTTAGGGTCGTTGGTTGGTTGACTTCTTTGATTGGCATTTCTGAAGTTGGGATGATGAAGAATTGTGTCAGTATTTATGGATATACAACTGTATTCTGAGAGGACGACGTTTCGACATAGATTCTAATGTCGCCTTCACAGAATATAAGATCTGGTATATCCTTAAATATTGTCGTAATTCTTTAGTTGGTTGGTTGTTTATGGTCGAAATCATTCCAAATCATTATAATATATAAATAGTCGAGTCTGGACCAGACAATCCAGTGATCAACAGCATTAGAATATGCTAAATGTGACGCATAAACTGTTCAGAATTACCCATTCAGACAGTGTGTTCCCGAGTTCTTGTTTCTTCAGCTAAACGGTGGCATGTCTTTTTTCACCATTCGCACCTACTGGGTCCTTTCCGTAACCTACTCTTTCAGGTTACGGAACGGGCCGAGTAGTTATGAATGGTCTTTGCACTGGACACAGATGTAAAGGGATAGGATGGTGATGTATAATCTACTGCTTCATCTGTACCATATATATGTCGACGTGTTAGCGACATAAGGTGGGAAACATTAACGGATGCAGATCTCCAGTCTAAGTAAACGTAGTCACAGTGTTATCTGTTACACTCCACCACTGAGTCTAACAAACCCCAGTAGAAGGTCGCGTCAGGTAATCTTTGGGCGACCTACGACCGTCCAATCAATGGCGAGACGGTTAAATAGATTTAACCAGTCTGACAACGGCTACTACTTACGGATCGGAGGGACTTACAAAACATTCAAATCACTGACACAGATATCTCCACAAACAAAAATAACACAGTTAATTGACCTGCAGTATATAGGCTTTGGGGTTTCTGTTGACATTGTTACCATTAGTTAATATTTCCGCAAGATGACATCCTTGAATATTGCCCAAAACACTATTTTCAGTGACTGTTTACTCACCGTTCTCATGGTTGTAACGTGTGCCGTGTGCCGTGTGCCGTGTGCCGTGTGCATCACCCGGAAGCGATCGTACGCTAAATAGCATTTGAAAACGTTTCGAAACCATTTCGAGATAGAAAGTTCATAAGGTGTGTGCGAATGGTAAGCTGTGTTCTGATTGGTCATTCTCAGAGGTAACCTGACGAGACCTCCTATAAGGTTTTGTTAGACTCAGTAGTGGAGTGTAACGAAAGGTACTGAGGTTAAGTTTACTTAAACTGTGCAGATCTCCCACGAGAAACCATCAGCATCCGCACTGGGCATAAAACGAGGTACAGCTGCATCTATTCCAGGCAAGAATTTGTGGATGTTAACTTCTTCATTTTTGTGGACACGATGTTTCAGAGCAAATTCTTACTCCTTCACCAGGTGGATAAAAGAGTAAGAATATACCCCGAAACCCCGTGTCCATCAAAATTAAGAAGTTGACCTCTGAACATTGAGTTTGAGTGCATTGTACCACTTCAAAGGCTCTGTTCAGTCTTGATGCATCCTCACTCACTCCAGCTTGCACTAGAACAATCAGCGACGACAGTGAAATGATGAAAGGTTTTATTCCTCTTATTGCAGTTTTCCAAAATTACTGTTTAGATTTATCCAGATAAAACTTCAAAAGTTGACTGGTCTGACGACTGAAGATAATGAATGATGACCTTGTGCTACATCGGTTGTATTTGTTCCAGGATCCCAGCCAGCAGCTGTGTCCCGAGACAAGAGGGGAGGTCAAATGATTGTTCCGCAATGTAATAACGTCACTGAATAACAACAATAAAACAGTTGATAACATGGCTTGATCGGTGATTGGTGGCATTGAATGGAGGTAGCCAATCGCAAATCTTGTTACATCGGTAATCAGTACCTCCCGCTTCTTCCTCTTCCGCGAAGTAGCTGCAAAGAGAGGGAACGACGAAATAAATATACAGGTTTGTGGACAACTATAAATAGGATAAATTTGAATTTTAGGAAAAATATTTGACACAAACCAATTCATGTTGAATCCCAAAATGTGGGAGAATGGTTGACGACGTCAAAACGTTTAAGAAAAGAAACGATGAACAGAAACGTCTGTAGTGACTCGCCAAAACGCATTCTAAATAAAATGCACGTACATCATGAAATTGTGTATCGTCTAGAACTGAAACATATGACTTTACGAAAAGCCACATCCATGGTACAACTCCACATGCACTTTTTAAAGCAATTATTGATGATAAGAGAATGGAAAGACTCAGTGTAGCTCAACGCCATCTAGCGTTTTCAATGAGGGACATTGCAGCATGAAGTGGCAAGGCACCTCAGTGTGTCCAGACAGGCCATCTCAAACCTATGGACCCGATACAACAATACTGGGAGTGTTAATGACCTAGAGTCACCACCACCGCAAAGGATCGCTACATCCGGCTGAGATACCTTCGTTCAAACACCACGGTTGAAGGTCATAGTTTCAGAAATGCAGAGCAATTGTCCAAACGGGAAAAAATGGTTTTCAACAGGTAAAAAATCGGAGGATTGTAAGAAGTTACAAATATAATAATTTGAATGCACATTCTTACAAATCGGATTACTTGATCATTGAACTGCAACAAAGACACCGCAGGCCAAATAAAAAGAGATTTTAGGCATTTAAAGAACCCCAAACCGCTTCCAAACATTAGCTTTGACACCTTTTTCACTTTTTTACATTAAATTTAGTCCTATTCTACTCTATGGTGCAGACGTATGGCGTCAAGAGATCTATAACACACTAGAGAAGGTACATACATATGCGTGCAAAAGGTTTTCAGGAGTAAACTTCGATCCCTCAAATGTTACAGTTTATAGGGAATGTGGGAGATGCATATATTTAGTTACCTAAGATTAATAAAATATTGGATAAGATTGCTTAAGATGCCAGTACTAAAATCTCACCGAAAATTTTAAAACAAGATGATGCTTTCCCATGGGTGTTGTGGGGGTTTCAAAAGGCTGGATCCGCCCATGATACAGTTAACATGAAGTCATGTTCTGATTCTCAATCAAAAGAGCACCCCCACCCCCATACCCCCACTGAAGATGACAAAAGTGCAAATCCTCCCTCCTCCTCCCCCCCCCCCCCCCCCCCCAACACACACACACTTTCGCAAAAGCCTGTTTCAAATGACGTTCTCGCGGTCTTCTAATAGAACCGGGACATTTAAAGATACCACCATGGAAGATTGTTACCATTTCTTGCTCGCTTGCCCACTATATGCGAATACTAGAAAGAATACATACAGAAAAAATCTGTTTGACATATTCTTATGTCATCGCAGAATGAATCCGTCACAAAACGCCTTGCAATATATACCCATCAAAAGTTCACTAAAACTACTCGCTATATGATGTATTTATATATATGGTTGCATCGAAGATGAATTTCTCCACTAACTTGGGGGCACCAGCTGAAAACCTTCTGCATATGGATTGCACAAGAATCATGGATCAAATTTGCTGAAAAGCTTTCACAAATATCGTGCATGTGAACAGCTCCGATTAGGTGTAAAGCTTTGTTACGAATTCACATTTTTGCACTTTCATCAGTTTCATCATTTATTGTACTCGTGACAATAATTCTTTCAACGTTACAATACCTTTTAAACATTATGGAATATTTTACAATTCTAGTTTAGAACAGTTGCCTGAAGTAAGTGGCCATGTTTATACCAGTGAGTTTTAACGTTTGGTGGCAAGTACATATGCACCATGCAATATATATCAGATCCTCTGCATTACAGATCTGGTGGTATTTATGATTATATTTCTTTCTATTGCATCCTCTTTCACTGAATGTAAAACAAATCACTATAGGCCTACGGCCTTTCAGTTTTGAAATAAAGGTTATTGATTTAACACGATCTGATATCTAGGATCTAATTAAGAACTTACGTTATCAAACATCTGAAATATGTTCACTGCCTATATGTTATGTGGATAGGTATCAATGTTGTAAAAGTCGTGTTCATATGTAAGCGACTCCTGGTCGTGTGTAGCAGTCACGTAACTAGATAATGGATATTGGCAAAACTTTATGGATAACAACGTCTTTTATTGCAGTAAATGGAAGACGTAGTTATCCATGTAGGTTTTATTTTCAATACTGAACTTCCCAACTTCTGAAAATTTACCCGAAGAGGATATAGGTAGATGGACTCAGGGGAGGGTTAGATCTGATCAATTAGATGAATTTTGGTTTTTAGGCTTAAGAGTTTGTGTGTAGGGCAGAGTCCTTAGTTGGCCTTAAGGTAATAGATAGTGCAAAAAAAAGACAAACCCAAGACATTGAATGAAAACATTCTTCATGGAAACCCACGAAAACTGTCCTTGTTGAGATCGGTCCCTCGGAGATAAAGTCTAACGGAATGCCCTGTATTCGTGTCCTATGTGTGGAATTGCTGACCTAGCTCACTTCAAGAACCAGGATCCTCTGATTTTGTCTCCGAATCTCTGGCTGTTGCCTTGCTTTTCACTCTCACTAATATTGTAGAGACTTCACCTACGACACACATGGCAATACAGGAACACTTATATTGATTAAAAATCCAGACTCCGCGAGAGTTGAAAATGTCCTTAAAGGTTTACACGCGAGAAATAGAAAAAGTCTTTAAGGTTATGCACTTGAGCAATTTTTCATTGTCTTTAACTGCCACACGTCTCAAGCGTAAGACGTGCTGACAAAGGGGACATTAAAAACGGCCAGGTCTTCGTAATGTTTACTTTCTTTCCTCAACAACAAAACGAAATAAACAGGATAAAACGATAAGACGTAACACCTCAAAGCCCAGCATCTTGGAGGTGTGCACACGTTTACCTCGGACACAAAGACAGTTGACCTCTATATACTGGAACTTAATAAAGTCGAACATGTAACTGTGCCTGTTTTTCACAGTAACGAAACTCTGATGCAGTCATATAAATTTACATCTTTTTTAAAATTTCAATTTGGACGATAAACCAAAATTGATTCGTCGAATGCCTGCGTGGAGGAAGAGGAAGCGGAACAGGAAGTAAATACCATAAAATATCTCAACATCCCTGCTATAAACTTAAAGGCATTTAGTTTTCAGTTATAAATGCTCAAATATTCAAAATTAAAAAACCCAAAAACATGGAGTTTACGTGCCTGAGGTTTGTAAGTACTAAACCATGACGTAGTGGTTTTTAACGTGTCTTCAATATCTTTGACTGGGTTGCTGATTGAAACATCGAGTCTAATTTACTAAAGTGATGATTACTGACGTTATAATGTCTGATAATACCATAGGCGACGTCAGTAAGAGAGTGTACACACACATTTGATTGCCAATACTGCGCCATATTAGACTCGAGTGTAATGCACAGAGAAGAGTTGGATGGCGTTATTAAGTTCCATCCAAACTTTAAAGATTAGGTCAGCACAGCATCACACAGACAATTATCCGACACCGTTTCCGCAATTTCAGGAAATTTGGCCACCATTTAAGTTCAGATCTTCTAATCATGATGAGAATTGTATAGTTGCCAAAACACAATCAGTATAAAGGCGACCCTGTAATGATTTACCCAGACCTGAAACATTTGTTTTGTTATTACGTTACGTTCTGACTACATACCACGACAGTTATTGACTTTGACAAGAGATATTAACCCTCTCGATGCCATGTGGACATTATGTCGCTACGCAAAACGCAGTTGCTGTGCCAGGGGGTTAACTCACGTCAAGAATATTCATCGCTTTTTGAACAACGGCTCTTAGTGACATCCAACGTCTTGCGTATAAACGTCGGACCAGTATTTTACAGGGCAGAAAGTTTAATAGAAATGTAGAGGTTTCATTTACATCAAGATAACTAAGATATACCAAACGTAAGGGCATTACAACGTAGAAGTACGTGCTGACGTACTGAAACATTTGATTGTGATCCAGAAACCTGGGTCCTTGACTTCTCGAATCTGAGTATTTTATCAGAAGTGTGACATTGGCCCAAAGCGACATGTGGACGCTCACTGCTTGACCACAGTGAAATACCTCCATATGCTGGCTACACATGCTGCATACGCCTGTTGCGTTGACGAACGCTTTCTCGAGACATTTTTCAAAACAAGAAGAAACTCAACTTTTAGTGATCCATCCGTATAATTTCCATTCTTATTTGGCATTTTGTCTGACTTGAATCTTTTTTGGCTGATTATCTTCTGGCATTGGTTAATTACAATTACCCATATCACTTCCAGTCGCTCTAGATCTTCTCATAGCCGCAAACAGGTGTTCATTCATTAATGGACCCAGATAAGTATGCTGACTTTTAAACCAATATTTTACCACTTGAGGTCTAAGGTTCTATTAAAGATTTTAACTGACCAGTTTCAAATATATGTGTTGTTTGTTGAGTAGTCGGCTACTGAGGCATCCAGAGCATATCCCTTCATATTACCATCCTCGTGCATATGAAAGGCCAAATTTCGGTCTTATTGGACATATATGAAGCAAGTTTTCAAACATTTCCAGATACGTTAGCGATACGACTGGTAGGCCAGCACATACTTCCTAAACAAGAAATTTTAGTAAGCAATTCCAATAGCTTTCATTTGCCTTAATAAAACCCAATAAAAATCTGTTTCGTCGGAACATTGAGATAGGACGTTAACGTCTTACATTGTGTCATGAATGTGATACAGGTCTTTGGTACAGTTGGCTAATACAACTGTTTATATCATTCCTGGCGTACTACTGCTGGTCTTTACTTGGAATACATAGAGTATAGTGAGTATTGCTTTATTGATGGTGTGCATTTAAATGTTTAATGCACGTCTATTGAAGTCTATTGCAATATTTCTCAAGCGTAACTTGCCTGTATGAAATGAACTAATTACATTATCTTTTTCAGTCCATCCGCATAACATTGTTTCTACATGTTTGTACTCTTGGCCATGTGGCCATACTGAATAAACCTCTTCTTCTTGTAGTACTAAAATGTTTCTTCACCGTGTTTTGTTTTCGGTCAAATTTAATCCATGTCCACGTAACCATCAGACTTGAAAGACAACGGAAAGCTGAAGCCATACGACAAGGAAAAATCTCACTTACCCCAAGAGATGCTCTGCACCCACCATATACGGGGTTGTACGTGAATCCAGATCGACAGAGCTGACGTTTTGTGGGCGGTGCGAACAGCTTTTGGAGGAGCATCATATCCTGCTGGGAGAGATCCGTATCCTGGAAATCGTCATAACCCCCTAGATCCCTCCTTGACCTTACAGGTGAGGGGAGAGCACTTACACACACTGAAACAGAGAACCACGAAATAAAGAATCGGGTAAATGAAAAATATATACGCTCTACGACACAGTGTCGGTGCTTTTGACAACAAACTCAACAGTTAGTCGCGGAGCTGTGTGTACGAGGCTGAATCCAAATCCATAATGTGACAGAATACAAGAAATGCCGACCATCTGAACAGAAAAGCATCTGAACCTGACGCTAAATGTCTAACTAATTAATAACTAGTTACAACATATACTGAAGAGCTAAAGAAACGCAAATGTTTTTCATGTTTTTAAATAGAAGATATTTAAACATGAACGCTTACTTTTTGTGACATTTCATTCTTTGGAAGCTTGCTTTTCTTTAGTCGTTCAGTACACCATTGGACGCCTGGTGACTGCTTTGGTCGCTGTTTGTCGGGGTGCTGCGCGCATTCAAAGCAACGTTTATCTGCAAGCCTACATCTGTCTGTAAATCCAATTTTGACATATTTGACGAACGAAACAAAAGAGGCTGATACAGCAGCCCACTTGTGCTTGTTCTTTTTCGGGACAACGAATTTCCAGTGTGTTCTGGGTTTTATCTATTATTTGCAGTTTGCACTTCAATGTGTATCTGTTTTATGTGTAAGAAAGAGCATACTTTAATTTAACTGGTTTCACTAAGTGTTACATAATAACTAGTTTTCTGCACCATCAGACGAAAATGCCATCAGCAGTGGCTGGGTTTGTCTAAATCCTGAAAAACTGTCAGCATCTTTAGACTGATCTAATATGCCTCTACCCAGGTGTTCTGCCGTAGCGGTGTAGTTACTGGGAACGACATCCGATTGGCGCATATTAAGGAGGCTTCTTTCCGATTGGTTAATGACTTCCGTTACTTAATGACACCATTTGTCACATTTACAGGAATCATCAGAGCATGTGATGTCTTCTCAGCCCGTGATCGTTTATCACTTGGAATTTTATTAAAGTCCATCATTGTGTTTTCACGTTCTTTTCGCATTTCGGAGTCGTTGAAATACGATATGAATGTTTCATTATCCTGTTTATATTGAATTTGTATTGAATCTGAGAAATATATACTGGACAAAATAAGTTAGGGATATGGTATTTTCATGACTAATATCTTGTCAGTGTGTCAATGAATAAATACGTTATTCATTATTTCAAAATTTACAACTATCCCTAACTATTTTTGTCCAGTGTATTTCACGACGTTGACGCTTCACAACTTCAAATACACGCAACCAAGTTTCATATTTCTATAACCAAACGACATCCATCAGTTGGTGAGAATGTAGTTATAAATCACAAACAAATATTCAGCAAAAAGTGACCGCATGTTTCGTCAATGTCAGCCGTCTCTCAACACGCAGATTAAAAGGCAATCCAAATACTTGGAAAACACTGGAACATATTTACAAATCAAATAAAGGATTTTCAACTGACATTATTTTCAAACTGATGTGTCGAATGAGGACATATAATCTATTGAAATTATTCGCAATTTTTCTTCTTCTGACTGTCATGAGAGTTATTGATAATGTTGTGAATTTTGAATTTTTTTTTTTTTTAATTTTAAAAGTTTTTAATGTGATAGATCGCTGTCGATCATACTGAGGTTCTGTTGAATTCTGCGACCCACTGTGATGGACCATCTGCGTCATAAATAATTCACATATAGTCTAAGATATCGCCATATGCAGAATACACCCTCGGGAGTACGGTGCGTGTATGATTGAAATTATCTGCGAAGATTTTGGATATACTAATGAAATATCAAAATTCCAGCTGATTGATCACCGTACATCGTATCTTGATTACTCAGGGGAAACAGCTACTGATGCTTGGTCCTCATTTTAACATCATATCAACGCTTCATCACTAAGTTGTGCGTCCTTTACACACAACAGAGATTTATCACCGAGGAATGACCCCTTGGTGTATTCAGTAACTTATCCTCCACACAGATACAATGTGTGAAGCCCATTTGTGGTGTTCAACGCGGCTTACAATTAAACTCACTCGCTCATTGTTTCTTGAACATGTCTATTAACAAAGATTTCGAAGAGTGCTGTATGACTTTACACAAGAGGCATTTGATCAGGGTTATTACATTTGAGAACGTAGTAAGGAGAGAAAAGAGGGAGAGAGTGAGTTCAGTTTTACATCTCAATAACAATATTCCAGCACTATCATGGGTAATGGACAGAAAATGTGCTTCACACATTGTACCCATGTGGGAAATCGAACCCCGGTCTTCGGAGTGACAAGCAAACCAGAGAGCTGAGTTATTTCTTTAACAGCAATTTCAACTGGAATCACTTAAACATATTTTAAGAATTTTCACGCCTTTGTTTC